>NW_015386402.1:1160495-1184703 GCF_001527695.2 Protobothrops mucrosquamatus | reverse complement strand
TTTTTTTTTTTAACTCCCTAAGCGAAGTGGACTAAATATAATCTTAATCAGTCTTCCCCCATCTTGGTGCCCTACAAATAAATTGAACTTCACCTTCCAGAATAAATAGGTGGATGAGAACTGTGCAGCTGTCTTACAAGGCAGCATCAGGTGGGGAAAGGCTGATCTTGTCATAAGCAGTCTTACAATCTTTCCTTACTGGTCCTTGCACAGAGATATTTTTCTCTGTTCGGTGAAAAAGGATTCAAAGCCAATGAAGTACTTGTAAATTTTGGCTAACTAGTTCTTGCAACATTTTAGGTAGTCAGTCAATAAAAACAGTATCATTCAGGTAAGTAGAGAGAAATGTGTCTATTCTGGAAGATTTTATTACTGAATGAGGTAATAAAAGATTCAAAACGAACACACACATACATAGATGGCGTAAGGCAACCTGGTGAATTTAGGAGCATGCAGTCACAGAATGGATTTCACTTGATAAAAATCGTCCATGAAAGAGATGGATCAACCACATCAGCAAGTATTGTGGGCCCAATTGGCAAAAGAAAGCTCAGGACTGTTGGAAACAGGTGGAAGAGGCCTCCATCCTGCAGTGGATAGACAATGGCTAAAATGATGATAAGCCTGTAGTCTTAAGAAAGAGACAATATCAAAGGTATTTTAGACAATTTATCCACATCTTACATATCTTATCCATATAGATTCCCATATACATCTTAAATGACATGCCACAATTGCCAGGTTACCAAGGGAATCATCATTATGTGATTGTTGAGACAAACACTGAGAGCAGCAGTATCCAAAAAATCCTGGAGATATGTCCATCTGTCTTAGCAAATGAAGATGGGAATGGGCATTAATGTTGTGGTGCTTAATGCATACAAAAGCCAAAGTCTGCATTTTTGGATCATTTTCATCCTGTCTTAACTCCAAATTCTTTACTCAAGATTGACCGGAATAAGCTATTGATAAACAAAGCAGACAATAAAATGCCAGATGTTCTCTCAGCATGCAAACTGGGTTTAGGAATGTTCTTTTCAATAAATGTATATCTTGCATCTTTACTATATGTGCAACATACTGGTAAGCCATTTAACTCTGATTTTTATGAGGCAGAAATCTACATGTATGCCAGGATCTTACAACTCAGACAGAAGGTTTCCCCTCCCTCGGTGCTCCCAGTTGCATGAACACACATCCATCTCATCCTCATTTTCCCACTAGCACATAAATTCCCCCATCAATGCTCTGCACAGTGAATGCATTGGAAAAGGGAAAGGCCAGGCTGTTTTTCCTGCCTGCCCCCATCCTTTGGTGTTCATGAACACACAGGGATTGCTTGGTGATAGGGGTTTTTTTTGAACTTTCTTGAAAGAGAGAGAATACTCTCTTGGGCTGCCTTCGCTTTTCAAAATAGAAGGGCAGCCTTTTATGTTATTTGCTATTTGGCTTTGTGACAATGGCATATATGCAGAACTTACTTCTGTTTATGGGCTATTGCAGCACAAGCAGGTAGAACATCCAAAGAGTTGATATAATAGATTTTCATTTGGACTAACACCCAAACAGAAGTAAACAGGAAATAGTAATAATGATGATGATGATGATGATGATGATGATGATGATGATGATGATGATGATGATGATGATGATGATGATGATGTTGGAAGGGACCTTGGAGGTCATCGAGTCCAACCCCCTGCTCAGGGAGGAACCCTACACCATTTCAGACAAATGGCTGTCCAGTCTCTTCTTAAAAACTTCACTGCTTCTGGAGGCAGGTTGTTCCATTGGTTAATTGTTCTAACTGTCAGGAAGTTTCTCCTTAGTTCTAAGTTGCTTCTCTCCTTGATCAGTTTCCACCCATTGCTTCTCGTCCTTCCTTCAGGTGCCTTGGAGAATAGCTTGACTCCCTCTCCTTTGTGGCAGCCCCTGAGATATTGGAATACTGCTACCATGTCCCCCCTCGTCCTTCTCTTTGTTAAACTAGACATACCCAATTCCAGCAACCGTTCCCTATATGTTTTAGCCTCCAGTCCCCTAATCATCTTTGTTGCTCTTCTCTGTACTCTTTCTAGAGTCTCAGCATCTTTTTACATCGTGGTGACCAAAACTGGATGCAGTATTCCAAGTGTGGCCTTACTAAGGCATTGTAAAGTGGTATTAATACTTCACGTGATCTTGATTCTATCCCTCTGTTAATGCAGCCCAGCACTGTGTTGGCTTTTTTGGCAGCTGCAGCACACGAGCTACTAAGCTCTATTTTTAAAAACAAGAAATCAATTTTTCTGTTAACTTCTTTCTTAAAGGAAATAATTTTATGACCATCATTTTTATATGATAACTGATTGCTCATAAAGCATAAATATGTCCTAATATAAATATATTTATGTTTATAATAAATGACAATAGTAGTGCATTTTCCTAGCAACACTTTTAAACCAATTTTTGAAATAAGCCATTCTGCATGGTTTATGGTATAAAATAACCCCCACCCAAGCTTCTATTATTTACTGCAAGGGACATTCTTTCCCTCCCTCCATTGTGTATATATATATTCACAGATATGTGTTTAATTTGGCTCTGAAATCTCCTTAGAAATATGAGTTTTCAGTTGGGCTTCAAATGAAATGTCATGTTCTGAGTTTATTTTCAGGAGGCTCTTATGACTAATTAAGTTAGTCCAGTTCTTCAGATGCATGGAATACTATCTTAAGGGAAAATACATATACCAAGATGGGATTGTGGATTGTGAGAAGAATAAACAATGAACTCAAATAAAAATTAAATTCAGGATGTATAATGATTACCACCTTGACAGGAGCCATTCACAGAACTGTTGCATTACTAATTTGAACTTGTAAGTTGCAGCATAGTGTGAACTAACGCCTCTTTCCTCCAGAAGTTCACACTTGTTGGCTGACTTCACTTAACACGTTTGAGGGAGCTGAAATCCATTTAGGTAAGTTTGTGGTTCAGCATATTGTGGGAACTCACCCTTTATCTCAGCATATGGTGTGAACAAGGTCACTGTGTTTTTGGGATGCAGCATGTTACATTGTGATTTGCTAACCCAGACTTAGCAATTAGTGTGTTGTGTGTTGTTATGGGAAAGAAGTTGATGTCAGTCCTATAGATCAGACTAAGAAACCAATGCTGTATATGTCTAAAACTATTTTTTATTACAACAGCTGTAGTGGCAAAATCTTGCAAGCCCAAATGTGCTTCTATCCTTTCTCACTTTAGCTTTGTGTGATCTAGGGAGGGACCTACTTGAGATATTGGATCCTTGTCCTGCTTGTCTGATGGTTGCTCGGTAATGGATCTTCCCACTGTCCTTCAAGGCCATTCTCTATGTCCTCTGCAGCTGCCCATGTATGTAGCCACCACGAAACTGCTCAAGCAAGCAGTAAATAAAACATTTGAAGAGGATTAGAGACAATTGCACTGGCAATTTAATTTACAGTGATACGAAACCTTAACTAATGTTGCCTATGGAGATTCTCAGTCATCCAGGTCATGGTTGTCGCAAAGGTGCTTTTTCAAAAGCCAACTGGACTTTGTTTTTCCTTGAAGACATTTTGCTTCTCATCCAAGAAGTTTCATCGGCTAAAGCTACTTGGATGAGAAACGAAATGTCTTCAAGGAAAAACAAAGAAAGCCCAGTTGCCTTAGCTACCATTAACCTAATCAAAATTAATCTTGTTTAACTTCATCATTATCTACAGCTGGAACATGATTTCATGACTGATATATATATTTGTCCTCTTCTCAACATTTTGACTAAGATCACGTATGGGATCAAGTGTAATATTTATTTGTCCCAAACCAAGAGTTATTGAGTTAACATGAGTCTCATCACTGCCACCAAACTGCATCTCCTTTCTAGGAATGTGTAAGCAAGAAACTGAATTCTTTGTCCAGAAATAAACCCTCCTTCACTCTTCCCTCTAGAGCTAAAGAGGCTAACTACATCCATAGTTCAGCCAGATTTGTACTCATATTTAGATAATAATGTAGTCCAAATTGAGTGACAAAGAGTATCACATCTATTTCTTAGCCAACACCTTGCTTGCCCCTCCCTAGGTGGATATGTCATGGGCAGCCCTGAACCTGTTGCCTGGCATGCCATTTCACTGTGATTCTCAGGGCAATGGGGTAGGGAAGACATCTCTGATTCAGTGGCTTCTACAATTGCACCCCCAGATTTCTCCTCCTTCTGAACTTTGCAGAAAATTAGGCTGAACATATGGACAAAGTTGAACACTAGTAAATGATCAAGGAAATATCTATGTCTATTTTTGGTGAAGAGATTATGAAGCCCCATCCACAGTTTATATTACATTTCCCAGATTTAATGTCCCCCCCCCCCAAGAACCACTGGAGAAGATAATTGCATTAGGTAAACACATTTCAGTACAGTTGAAACAATGAAGTACCTCCCATTGTGGGTGGATATTCAAACTCTATTTTGGATGTTTTTTTCTTTGTTTTCTATTCTAGTACCTCTGTAGGGAGAGGAACACCTTGACACATATCCACACATGTCATTAGAAAAATGAGCAATCACATTATTAATATGAACCAACAGCTATTCATGAGAGAGAGAGAGAGAGAGAGAGAGAGAGAGAGAGAGAGAGAGAGAGAGAGACTCTCTCTTTTGTTTTACCCTGAAACATAGAGCAAGTCATCCCCGGAGTGTGCATTTGTGGGATGAGAGTTGAAATTTACTTTGGAAACTGAGAATCACTTTGTATTACATTAAAATGCAATCTGATACTGAACTAGGCTGCTTGACACATATCAACACAATGGCAGAACACAATGGAATTTCTACTCTCCTGAATTATGGTGAAAACACTGAATGCTTTCAGAAATTGAGAGAATGCTCAAGTTTCATTCATGGAAAAATAAAAATATGAAAATATAATTATTCAATTCAGCTAAATTGTTATCATTATATTAAATATACCTCAAAATCCATCCTGAAATGTGTTTCAGTTCCACAGATAATAGTTTCAATGTATTTAAATTTCTTTTACTAAAATCAAAGTGCATTAAATGTCTGTGTCTTTGGCTAGATTATGAGTTTAGTTTGGAATATGATTTTATTTATTTATTTTATTTGGGTACCGCTTAAATATGGTACCCATATTTATGTAAATATGAAAAGTGGTACCCAACTAAAAATGGCTTGATTTCAATCCATTAAAAGATCACTATGCATTACTTGTTTATTTTAAAATTCATCTGGAAATGTTAAATGTTAAAAAAAAATACTTTTTTTACCTTGAATGCTAAATTAGTGAAATATGTTACTTTTTAAAATAACAGCTCATGCAAATACAAAATATTCAAAATCACAGGATTTCAAGAACTATCTAATTAATAGCAATCAGCAGTTAATGAAAGAATTGGTGCATAGGAATAATTTTAACTGCACCCTAAAACAATTCTTATATCACAGTTTACACAATAGAACTTCTAAGTCAACTTGCTTATGCTAAATAGAGGTGTTTTTTTTTAAATATTAAATTTTGGCTAATTGGATGTATTCATGTTCATCTTTTTGATATGAGCATACTAGGCTATGGTTGTGTTTTTTTCCATTTAGACTTTCAGAAAGTTAATCATCACAATTATTTTAATTTCTTATTACATTGTCTCAACACCAAGGAACCCCTCTGTGTTACAGAACAAAACAGTGCTTTGTATGTCTCTACATTATAGAAATCACTCATATCTCAAAAGCCAATCTGATGCCATGGATATTAAAAATTAATTATCTAAACAGAGCAAGTTGTTTGCTTGGGAAGTGTTTCTTTTAACATTAATGAATGCAATGCTGATGTTCCCAAATGAAGAGAAAAGTCTCTGTGCGCATTGTAATTGTATGCTTGGGACCAAACCATTTTTGGATTTAGATGACAGTGTTATTGTGGGCTCCAATATACTGCCTACAGTAGTCACACATGGCTGAGTTGAGAATCTGAACTGCTTGTGGAGCTGGAACACGCTGGAATATGAAGCATGCCAGTGCTAGTATCAATTAGACGATGACCCAGAAATTCTTGGAAGAATGGTTTTTCAGCTCTTTTCAGCCTCCAGGGCATCTAACCCTTCACTGATTCCTCTGTTGGAAGCTGGAATAACTGGAAAATGAGCCAGTGGAAGATTTCAGCAGACAACAAAAACATTAATTACCATCCCTAAGAGAAACAAATCGCTCAGTTAAACAAATGGATAAGCAAAGCTCTTGGCCAGCTAACAAAGCACCGATTTCAGCTGAGACAATGATTAGGTTTAATATCCTTTCCTGGACCCAACTCTCATTTAGACAGATATACTAGCATTTTGGGTTTCATAAAAAAGATTGCATTTTGCAACAACATTTTAATGACATCTAGCTACTTTGCTTGGTCTCAAATTCTTCATGACTCCCTAGGTCAAGAGGCCACCATTAGCAGGTTGACCCTTTCTGTCCTTTCTGAGTCTAATGAAGAAGGTTTAATTTGCAGCTGCAATTGTTGCATATTAAAATATTGATTCCCTAAGAAACATTCTAACATTCCTTTGGCATTTTGGAATCAACCACATCCAGACTTTATGCGAATTATAGAGACCTTACATTCTAAAAAAAAAAAAAAATCACAAAGCACAAAAGCCTATTTCTATTCCTTTATGCTAAAATATTCAAAAAATAGAATGTGTTTTTTTAATTTTTCCTGGATCCAGAACAAACATTGTTTAAATTTCAGTGAAGCAAGAAAAATCTATATGCAAAGATGGTACAAAACATCAAGATTTTTTTTAAATGCAACTTTATAACTTTCATGCAGTAATTGATGATTATGTTCATTTATTCCAGGTTTTAGCTAGCAGAAGTTTCCTTTCCTCTGAGAATCTTATAATTTTTCTCCAATAGAAATAAATTTCTATTTTTACTGCAGTGTCTCTGAGTTAGGCTAGATGTGGTCAGCTATGGGCACTGGAGCAACCAAGGCATTTGTTGCTCCATTACGTGTTAGTGATTTCAGCACTGCAAGTCCCAGAGGTATGAAATGGCTTACTTTCTCCTAGAAGCGACATTTTTTTTTAACATACATAGTAGCCCAGTCTGAAGCACAATTTTCAGTTCCTAGTGGCAAGTTTATTGTGCACATGCTTTAAGGAAATACTTTCAAGACATCAAAATAAATCACAGTGCTAACTTCTGGTGGAATAATAATCATCATTATTATCTTGAATCAAGCACCTTCAGGATGCTGCTGTTTGGTCTTCAGTGCCCTTCCTCCTACCACAGTAAATGGCAGTAGGTAACACCCTGAGCAGCATTTTACTGGTATCAACATGGACGATGAGGTAATTGGCAGTGACTATGCCACCTTTTTCACAAATGTAAGGTCTAATAGTGTTTCAGGAGTTCTTATGCATCATTCACCTGCCTCCAGAAGCTGTGAATGCTCCAATATTGGAAGTTTTTAAAAAGAGACTGGACAGCCATTTGTCTGAAATGGTATAAGGTTTCCTACCCGAGTAGGGGGTTGGACTAGTCGACCTCCAAGCTCCCTTCCAACTTTATCATCACCATCACCACCATCATCATCATCACCACCACCACCACCACCACCACCACCACCACCACCACTATTATTATTATTATTATTATTATTATTATTATTATTATTATTATTATTATTATTATTATTATTATTATTATTATTATTATTATTATTATTATTATTCCTCACTCTCTGTTGCCATCCCAAGCTGGCTGCTGTTCTCTTGGTCCTAAGGAGCCAGATGTAGTTACATGCCTTTCTAGTAATGTGACTAACATACTTTTTTTTTATTCTTTTGGCACTAAATTCCTTATAGCTCTTCCAACTGTAACTTAGGAACTAATTTCCATTTCTTCAAACAGTGCTGGTTAATGTTGAAACAATTCTCTAATTTTTGAAATCCAACCTCTCTGTCTTACCATGTTTTGTCTCCCTAAATGTTTTGAGCTAGCTAGTTAATATCGCAGTTCTCAGGATGCTTTTCTGTCAAGTTTATTGTTTTAAAATTACAGAACAGAATATTTTGTGCATGTATATGCAAGATCAGTTCAAGCATTATGAGTTAATTTTTGATTATTTGGTTTCTTTCTGATTGAAACCAAATTAGACTAAACATGGAAAAGCTCAATTTCTTCTTTTTATAGTGTTGTTCTGAAAAATGAAGGCTGCGTGTAACTTATTGATTCAGAGGAAATCCAGGATGTCCTGGATTTTAATGTAGTTCCATTTGTGTGTTTTTTTTCCTTAGCTTTTTTCTCCATGAAAAGAACCTTTGTTCAGAAGGCATGAGAAGGATGAGCTGTTGAGCTCTCTTCCTTCATGGCTCACTGAACAAAGAAAAAACAGCTTTCTTGTTACCTGTGGATATGTGAGAAGGTAAAAATATTTAGTTGACAAATAATTAAGATATGCATACAGTAATTGGAATTTTACAGACAAATCAATTTTGGTTTTCCAAACGATTGTTCAGAAGAAATGTCCAATTACCCACCAATTTCTAGATGACTTAGTGATATAGAGTTCTGTTATTCATAAAATAAAATATCAGCAGCAGCACCTGTCTCATGGTAATTATGCACTTAGTGGTTTTTCTGACCATTTTTCAGTATAAACTAATTGAGGCATTTCGGTTGCATTTGTCTCTTATGTATCTACATCCAATACTTATCCCTAACCAACACTCCATACTGTGATAGGATCACCTACAGTCATTAGAGAAATGAAAGCCAGGTGTGAGCAAACAATGGATCTTGAATGGAAGCTATGTTCTGATATTCTGGATCAGGTAGCACAACTACAAAAGCTCACAATTACTGCTTGTTTAAGGGCACAAAAGAACCAACCCATTGCCTGCACAACTTTCTCATTTATATCATATAAAAACTCAGTCTATACAGATATGTTTCTGTGAACATGGAGATCTGATTCAATGAAATGAATGAGGATAATATCAGTGCTTGGTTCAATAATGTAAAATAGGTGATATCAATAGCTTAATTCAGAAGCTCATCTCCATGGTCCTATAATTGCGTGGTAGAGAATGTGTCTCTTGACCATGTATTCTCCTTATAGCTCAGTAGTAGGCACCTCTATAGCTTTGGGACCCATGCCTTATAAGGTGAAAAGGTGAGGTGGAGCTATCACCAAAGGGACAGGATTTTCAGCCATTTTCTAAGCAAATTTCAGTAGCAATGTTGAGATATACAGGGAATTGCCACAATCCTCATTTTAGTGGTAACCTTGGCAGGGGAGAGTCTTTTCCTGTCCATTCTGTGTTGTTTCAAATCATGGTGGGTTTTTTGTTTTTTTTGGAATTCTGTACTTCCAAGGAAGTAGTGACAGACTGAAGATGACCACAGCAGAAAAAAGATCTGGTGAATTGATTAGCTCCTCAGATTGCTCTCTGGAGCAAGAAGCACAAGCACTCCATACAGTGGCTCCCGGTGAGGAGTTTATAAGAAAGCAGTCTTCAGCAGGTTTTAGATGTATGAGAGCCAGGGGAAAGTCATCTTGCTTAAGCCAGTTCAATTCATTCACTTCCTTTCTTAATCACTTTTGGAATGGCTCGTAAATTGCTTTTTGGATACTAAGAATGTTCAGAAGAATAGGTTTCATTACACTGGGTGATTCTCCTTCAGTCCTTAGCAAAATAAGTTTAATAAGTTTAAGAACTTTAAAAAAAATCTGAAATAAACAGCTAAAGGTGTTTAGAATATTGCTTTTGGTAAGTTATAAACAGATTAAGGAGCGAGCTGGACTTGCAATAAGATCTTGAAATGAATTACCAGAAATCAATTTGCAGGACACTATTTGAAAGGATTAAAGATCAAGATTCTTAACAGTAAATGGAAGGAATACAAAGTGGATTTATTTGATCAAGGTTTATAATAATTGATATGCTACTCCTCTTACCAATAAAGCAACTCTAGGTGGCTTAAAAACATTAAAAAGATAAATAGTATGGATGTACATATGTATATTGTTATTTCTGGTAGCTCTTAATGGCTTTTTCTTGTCTACATCTGAATGAAAAGTCTAAAAGATTTGTTTATAGATAAGAAGATATGACAAGAAGAGCTTTTTATTGTTTTTTTGAGAAAGCATTAAGTTACTGTGTTAAAAGGCAAGGCAAGGAATATGAGTGATTTACTTGATTAACGCTAATATATATTGCTATTTCTGATAAATGGACTTTTGCTAATTAGGACTGAATAACAATGCTTCGTAATTTGTTTGTAGATAAGAGATGAGATATGGGAAGAAGAAATCTTTTGTTGAATTGGCAAAGATAAATTACTGGTAAATTACTGAAATTGTATTTACCTGGATCAAGGGGAAAGTAATTTCTTTATCTCTTTCTCTCTACACTTTTTATTTTTACTCTTTTATTTTTCTTGCTTTGTACTATCTTTTATTTTTGTATTTTTAAATGTTAATAAAAAAATTATTGTTAAAATGATTTTTTGAATTCTAAGTCACTTAGGAAGCCTTGAGGAAAACGTGATCTCTCTCTATAGCATAGGCTCAGCTCCTGAATTTCCGAAGGCCAGGAGTATGGATGGTAAAAGGGGCAAAGGAGCTAAAGCTTTACTTTTGCTCCTCCTCTAAAACCCTAAACATATATGTTGATGCATATGTGAACCTGATGTTTTAAACCAGCCCTGCCCCCCGTGACCTTTTGGGCACCAGAGACCGATTCCATGGAGAAAGATTTTTTTCCGTGGACTGGAGGAGGCATGGTTTTATGTGCTGCCTGCATTCTGTGGGTGGGGCTTCACTTGTTTGCACGGACCGGTTGCTGGCATGCTTTGGACCAGTGCTGATCCACAGACCAGGGGTTGGGGACCCCTGTTTTAAACAATATTCAGTGGGAAAAATTCAACATCACAGAATAAGCTTGTACATTTGCCTTGCTGGGAATCATGAAAATGAGAACCTGATGTCAATGTCTTGTTATTTGGGCTTAACCATGAGTTCCTGTTCTGCCTTCTCTAAATCCTAAAGTCTGTGAGTTACGACAGGCAACTGGCTCAGTTTTTCAGAACTGTGTTTAAAATAGCATCATTTATAATAGATTCAGATCACACTTTCCTATCTGTAATAATAAAGAGGTCTATCAAAACTTTAGAAGGTTTTTTTTCAATCTTCTGACTGATAAGGACAGACTATTTTTTGTTGTTGTTCAGGACCACACTTAAAATTTAGTATTATTTTGAGTACCAGGGGCAATTATAGTTGAGGATTGAGGAACTCAGTTTGAATGAGACTGAAATTCCCTAGAAGAGCAGTTGTGCAGTTTAGAAGTGCTTCTTGACCTTCAGCTGCCACTGGAATCACAGATAAATATAATGCCAAGGAGCACATCTGTACAAGTATGGTCAGTGCACCAACTGTGACTCTTCCTTAGCTGGCCAAATTTAACAATGATTATCCAACTCTTGGTTATATAGGGTTTGGAGTGCTGTAATGTGTTTTACACTTGAAAATATCCAAAAATTGCAACAGGTGCAAAAGCCCTGGGTTCAAGAAACAGAGGTCATATTGATGCCTATGCTGAAAGATCTGCAAATTGCCCACAGGAACAAGGTCTTGATTTTGACCATTAAAGACCTATACAGTTTAATGCTTGACCAGCTGAGGGACTGCCTTTCCCACTTTGAATGTCCTTGGCTGCCTAGGTCACTCAGTGAAGTCTTTTTGAAGATACCCTGCTTCAAAAACTAAGCTATCTAGTATGCTGGAGAAGACCTTTTCCTTTATGGCCCCTAGGCTACAGAACACATTCCTCTAAGAAGTGCTCTCTCCTGCTTGCCCAGTAGTTAGGAAAACGGTGCAAAATAATTTCTTTTACCAAGCTTTTAATTATTAGTTGAACTGATTTTTAAGGGCACTGATTTTAATTTTGCCTTGATTTTCCTTGTACTGTTTTATAATTTGTATATTTAGTTGCTCTAAGTTGCTCTGAGTGACAGAAAAATGGTGAATATATTTAATAATTAAATAATTGATGTACAAATGAGTCTAGGAAGTTATGACTAGGAATGGAATTTGTAACTTTTCTTCTTCTTTCTCTTCCCTCTTTTTTTTTAAATTTGGAAAGATATTTTATGAGACTTTCAAGCTTTTCTGAGTTCATTTCTATCCCAAAATTAATACAAATCCCTCAGCCATTTTGTGGCAATTTCCTCTCTCATTTCAGTAGCAAAATCTTGGTGTGCCAAAAAAAAAAAAAAAAAAAAAAAAAAGGAGGGTGGGCTTTACAACACATGGATATAGGGAACTATACAACCTGTGAATTTTGGGGGTCCACTCTGCTTTGTGGAAACACAGCCTTCTTTCTCGCATCTTGCTAGACCCTTTTGTCCTGCAGACATATTCTTTCAAGTTCTGAAATGTATTACTTAATTCTGGATGGAAAATATGTCATATCATTTTCTCCAAAATTTCATGTAAAGACAAAGACAATGAAATGCTACAACTTCTTGATTGAGGGTATCAAAAATGTAAAGAGCCAGGATAAGGGAGTTTATGGCAGGATAATTTTTGCACCCAATCTTCTTTTATTCTTCAAATGTCTAATTAATGCTTAATCAATTCTTATAATATAAAATACCACTCAGTAATGCTGAATTCCTTAATTTTCAGCTCATGTAACATTCCTCTGTCATGTTAGAAGCCCTTATATGCTATTTCCTGTTCTCTTTGCGGTGTTGAATCTGACAAGATTTTCCATTCACCATCTGCTCATTAAAATGTCAAGTGTTTTTAAGTGTGAATGAAAAACTGATCTCAGGTTTTTTTAGTATTCCTCTTTTGAAAAAAAAATTCTTTTTTTTTTAAATGATGGTGTCAAGGTAATTGTCCTTAAATTCCTTTCTTTGACCATAGCTGATCTCCACCTCAGAAACACCATGCATGCTACACCCAATTTATCCCTAACATCTACTGGTGGGACTTGCTAAGAAATGTTTCCACTGGGCTTTGGTGCATTGGATATTGCTTACTATTTGGATGGTTTTGATGATTTTGATATGTATACATGTATGCAGTGGTGGGATTCAAATATGTGAACAACCGGTTCTCTGTGTGGATGCCGCTTCTGGAAGTCCGTTCTGGGCCTGGGCAACAAAAAATTAGCTACCGGTTCTGCCGAATTGGTGCGAACCGGCTGAATCCCACCACTGTATGTATGTATGTATGTATGTATGTATGTATGTATGTATGTATGTATGTATGTAAGAATTTGTTGCTGGGTTTTCTATCTTTGCTTTTAAAGTATTGTTAGCTCCCTTCCCCAAGTCATGAGAACAAAACAGATGGCTATATTATTTAAAGAAGCACACAAACAGCCCCTCATCGCAAAAATAGCACAATTGCATCTTATGTCAGTCTTATCAACTCCAATGTTATTAGACCCTCAACTTAGCAGCATGATCCCTTCTTGCTGTATCTAACAACTGTACCTGCACTAGAGAAGTAGCTTCCAGATTCTTAGGGGGGGGGATGGTCAGTTTCACCATTAGCATTTTCCCTCCATTAATTGCTGCATCAATATGTACAGTATGACAATAAGACAAACAAACATGGAGGAATATGCTTTCTGTCTGACCTGAAAAACTTAAAAATAAAGCCACTTAATCAGGACTCACATTTATTTATTTTTTATTTTAGCATTCAGTGCATTCAGCAGCATATAGTTGAGGCAATGAAGTATAACTTTTATATGATACATTTCTTATGCCTACTTGATTCACATTCTGTTGTTAATTTTTGCTGCTATTGTTTGTGTTTCTTGATTATAGCCAAGTTCTTATGTTAGCTGACTCTTTTAGACTGCTGCAATTTTCCTGAAGTTTCTGAATATTAACTTTATTTCTGTCTAATATTGTGTGGTTTAGTTCAGGCCAGATTCCCACCCCAAAAATGCTGCGGCTTTGACACTGTATTTGTTAAAATGTCATAAAATACCATCTTCCAATTTTGTGTCCTCCAAATGTGCTGGAAATAAAATTCTCAGAATCTCTATTTGTTGGGTATGGTAGGTGGAGATCTTGAAAATTAAAATCCACAAACATCAGGAAGACACCAAGCTGAGAAAGACTGTTATAAACATACTTCCTTCCTGCAAGCCATATCTTAGCTCATACATTTAGTCACAAGCACTACCATAATACTTCTCCTTATTGCTCATTGATGATGAGTGAGTCATTCTCAAAACTTCATTTATTGGTTGAAAATGTGGAGCTTCTAAAATCAAAGCAGGCTGATATCAGTTGACTAAGGCTAAGCTATCTTTTTGTGCTTTAATGTGCTTTATAATTTTATTTTCCCTTGGATCTCTAAATATGCATACAGAAGTGGAAGAGTCAATAGTACAATCATGAAACACCCCGGTTTGAGATATTTTAGCTTCCTCATCTGACTCAGCCTTTAATTCCAGTCATGCTACTCAATGTCAGCTTTCTTCTACATGAAACATGATTCAATCCATTTTTATATTTAGAATGATAGAAAAGATGATCATTTCCACGGTTTAATATTTCACCAAGTGATCCATCTATGGGGATTTTCAGTTTCTGTTTTCTTTAAAATGCCTGTCAACTATTATATCATCTAACATCTCCTCTCTACCCCTAGAGATACTTCCCAATTTTATGTCTTTAAGAACATAGCATTTCAAATGGCACTTTATGCTTTAGCTGATATCATATTCAGCTTGCAAGCTCACAACTTGTTTGGTTCCTGCTCTTCCCCCCCCCCCACACACACACTCACCAACCCACATTCAAGTGAAACACTCAATGCAGTGAAATTCATAGTTTGGCCTGATTTGCTTGGTTGTATAAAATATCTTTAAAATGTGTTGTTACTTTAGTTTCCAGAACTGAGAAAGCCAAATGGCACTTTCACAATTTCCATGAATCAGACACGTGCGCTTTCATTCTTTATAGGACTACTTGACATCATAATCCAAATAATTTCTTCTTGTATTTTTACTTGAGTGCCTGATGTATTTAGGAGAACAGAACTACAAAAGTAGCTAAAACATGTTTGTATATCCACATTGTTTGAATGTGACTTTTCATGTTTTTAAAGAGGTGTAGCATTGAAAGACATATCTAACTTTTGTGTATTCCAACACTGTATGATTATCATTTTTCTTTATTTTTTGCATTGTTCCTTATGCTAAAGTAGGAATAATGCTTTACAACGGCATTACTCTCTTACTTTTCTTACCTTTCAGGCTTTGTCAGTCTTGAGAACAGTCTTAAATCTCAGCTCATGGAAGGTGCCTTCCCAGTTCTGAAACCTGAACCTGAAACATGGCGAAATGCCAGCTGGGTTGGGTTGCAAGTTCTTTTGGATTCAGAAGCAATGAATACATTGGACAAGAAATTAAAGGTTGATTCCAAAGCGGTATAAGAAGAACAACACAAGACAGTAACAAAAGGATATTCAGGGATACTGAAGAATATAATGTAACCGAAAACAGAAGTCATATACAAGAATAATGAAGAATAGAAAAAGACAAAGAAAGAACAACCTTCTGTCTCTTCTGCCAATCAGGAACCCTTTAAATTCAGCAATCTGTCATATCTGAATCTTTGCAACCCTGTGGAACATAGAAAGCCATGCCCCCATCCTCCACTGTCTCCCGGAGTCTGCCCAAACTTGTGTCTGCTGTGTCAATGACACTATCTATGGAGCTCATAGGAGAGGGAAAATGACAGCACTTGCATGGGTAATAACACAAATGCTGCTGCTTACATACTTGCAGCAAACATTAGGACACAAAGATATAATGGCAATATTTGTGTGATAATGCTGTTCCAGGTGTGCCATTATTTTGATATCATCATAGCTTCCTGTGGGTGCTGCTAGTAGGGAGACTTCAGGTTTTGACTTACTGATGTTAGCAGAGTGGGTGGAACCAAAACCTTTCAGTTCTTTTAAAGGGTTTTGGAACTGGAAAGTTTAAGAGGTAAACCTAGAGTCAGAGCCAGATTAGGCGTTCATAGCAACCATGGAGCTGCTCCCGGTTATTGACAGCTTGACTCATAGTGTTAGTGGGGGTGTTCATAAATTAAATCTGTTTTCTGTCTCAAAGTAGTGAGATTTGAAGCTGAGGGATATTATCATCAGACTCTTGTCATGGATGGATTATTTCCTATTTGCTTTGGAGTTTTCTGTGGTAGCCCCTCGTAGCAGGGGAGGATGAGTTTGATTGGTCCACCCCAAGTGACCAATAGACTTGTCAAGGTTCCAGAGGGAACTTGAGATAATTCCTTAAGCTCTGGTGCACCATTCAAGCTAGGCCTTAGTCACTGCTTGAAATAAGCAAGGGACAGTAGCTTTCAATTGGATTGTGCCTGTAAGGAATCTGCACATAGATCCTGGAAAGCCCCATGCTTTTCAAAGGAACTATGGGAAATGAAACAGAATAAGAGATGGCTAGAGCACTATTGGAGGAAAACAGAGAGAATGACTGAACAGAGTTGAGGGCTTCCATTGTGACCATAAGGGTAGAGAAATGTGCTTATTTCTTCATCCTTATTGCCTCTTGTGATACCCACTCATTCTCTCCATATTGTCCCTATTGCATAAGGAAATGTCATGGGAATCTTTGTAGATTTAGACAAAACATCTGTCATATAAAGTTGCTCAAATTCAGAGTTAAACTGTGGCTATGCTGGCTCTGTGGAGATGACGGTGTCTTGTCTGGTTATCGGCACTGAATTTGATCTGGTTACTATTGAGGAAGTGGACAGGGTCCTTGGGTTGCTCAGTTCTGCCACGTATATATTAGATCCAGGTCCTTTCTGGTTGGCTGAAGCCAAGCAGTTATAAATGTTTTTTTGTCTGAGGACATGTTCCATATGCCTTGAAAGAGTGGTGATCCATTCCCATCTCAAGAAGTCAGTATTGGATCTGGCAGTATTGGACAAGTTTCAATCCAGTCTCCAATCTTCCCCTTTTTCTGGAGAAGGTCGTTTAGAAAGAGGTAGGCCCAGAGCTTCAAAGGGCTCTGGAGAAAGCATATTATCTTGTCCCATCACAGTTAGGTTTCAGGCTTGGATATAATACCTAGACAGTGTTGACTGCACTTGTGGATGAGCTGTGGTAGTTTTGGGACAAGGATGGTATATCTATTTGGAACTCCTTGATCTCTTAGCATTTTTTTTTACAACATCAATCACTGTATTCTTCTAAAATGGCTGAGAAGGTTGGAAGTGGGAAGCACAGTTTGATTCTTCTTTCTCCAAGATCAGTTCCATCTGATGATGGTAGAGAGGGAGCAGTCTAAACCTAGGTTTTGCAGGGTCCTACAGAGCTAAACTCTGTCTCTATTCCTATTTAACATCTACATGAAACTACTCAGTGAGGTCATCTATTGGTACAAGGTTATGCATCATTAATATGTTGGTGACACTCAGTTTTATGTCTCCATCTCAGACTGTGGGATCCTTGGTGTCTCTTGCAGATAGCAATAGCACTTAGACTTATATACCACTTCATAGTCTTCTACAGCCCATTCTGTAAAGTAGGCTTCCAGATTTTAGTTGTCATCTCTAAAGCCCTCCATGGCATGGGGCCAGTTTACAATGTTAGCATATAACCCCCAACAATCTGAGTCTCATTTTTCCAACCTTGGAAGGATGGAAGGCTGAGGCAGCCGCTAGAATCGAGTGAGCAGTGAGTTAGCCTGTATTCCAACCACTGCACCACCACGGCTCTTATGTTTCATTACCCAAACTAGGTAACATCATCAGTGCTAGTCATCATCACTAGCACTGATGGTGTCACCTAATTTGGGTAATGAAACATCTGCAAGAAAACAAGCAAGCTCAGAGAGCACCAAGGACCCCTCATTTCAACCCTGAGCTACAAATATTCTCCTTTATTGGTACCATCTCAGACTGTCCAATTGATGTTATGAAGGTGCTTTCCTAGTACCTGGAGTCTGTATGGTCTGTGTGGGGGAGAAACAGCTTTGTTTTAGCCAGTCTCAATGGGTTTAACTCTTCCCCTCAATTTAAGGTTTTGCCCTCTTTAACTTATATTACCCTGTTAGTACAATGTTACCCTGTTAGAGTTAGTACAATGTGAGGGTCCTCCTGGACTCAAAAGCAGGTGGCAGCCATGGCCAGGAGATCCACTGAAGAAATACATCTTGTGCAAAAGTTGTGCTTTTTCGTAGATTGGCAAACACTATTTACATGTCTTAATCACTTCACAATTAGACTATTGCAATGCATTCTACATGAAGTTGCCCTTAAAGGGCATATGGAAATTTAAGACGGTGTAGAATGCAGTATGCCCATGTAATACAGCTATTGTGTAAGCTGCACTAGCTCCCACTAGGCTTCCAGGTTTTAGTTGTCATCTCTAAAGCCCTCCATGGCATGGGACTGGGTCATTTGTAGGACTGCCTATTCCTGATGGCTTCTTCCCATCTCACTAAATCTGGTAGGTTGGGCAAGGTTTAGACTTCCACAATGAGTGTCACCTGGTAGGCCTTGGAAGCATGCCTCATTTCTTATGCCATTTACATCATGGAACCTCTTCCCCCAAATGGATGACCCCAACCCTGTTGGCCTTCAGAAAAGTGGTGAAGACTTGGCTTTTCCTCTAGGTACTGTAGCCAGAAGATTGCTAAAGCTGGCACGGTGTCTTTGATCTATAGATATGAATTTTATTGGGGCTTCAGCTTTGTCTTTTTTGCTTTAATACTTTGTCTTTTTATTTTTCTTTGCTGCCCACGGTTTACCTTTTGGTAAATAGGAGGCTATATATATATTTTTCAATAAACAAAGAAACTAGTCTTAGAACATTCATTTTGCCCCTAAACTGGAAAAATCATTCTGATTTGAGGTCCATCTGTTTGTGTGTGTGTGTGTGTGTGTGTGTTAAGAAATGACTTGTGTTCCATAAGATTCCCATTTAATCCCTATAAGAGCACTTAAATCTCCTATTACTTAAAAACAGATCAAATATTGCAAACTGATCCGTTTTAGAGGATGCTCTGGAGCAGTGATGGCGAACCTTTTAGAGACCGAGTGCCTAAACTGCAACCCAGAACCCACTTGTGCATGGTCGGGTGCCAGGTGGGTGTGGCTGGGTGTGGCCCATTGGGTGGGTGTGGCCCATTGGGTGGGTGTGGCCCATTGGGTGGGCGTGGCTGCGGTGATAAAGGCAGACTGGGTGGGACTAAAAAGTTCAATCAATCAATTCCAACTTTGCAAGATCTTTTTTTTTACCGCGAGAAGTTGAAATTGACTGATTGATTGAACCTTTTTTTTTTTTTTGCACATGGCGGCGGAGGCCTAAAGCGAAAAGGTTTTATAAAAGCCAGCTGAAGGCCTAGGACTGGGGCAACGGCACGCATGCCCACAGAGAGGGCTCTGAATGCCGCCTCTGGCACCCGTGCCATAGGTTCGCCACCACTGCTCTGGAGGATTTATGTGTTGTTCATCCTTTCCTATATAGTTCTAGGTTACCATATATCAAATTATAACACAAATCCAGAACTGAACCAGCTTGATATAATGTATCTAGTTTCTAGGGTTTTCTACATACCTTCATCTCTAGTGTCACCAAATAAGTAGTCTTGTTCAGACCATGTCCTCTTCTGCACTTGCAGACTGGCACTTAGTGTGCAGCATCTTTTCTAAGTTGTTTCTATAAGGCAAGAGCTTTCTGACTTTGAATTTTGTCAAGATCACCCTTTCTTCACTGACATTTGATGGACATGATATTCCTCAGTCGATCTCCTCATTTTAAATATTAGATCTCAGCCTTTGAATATGTATTGTACTCATATAGATGCTGAAGTCTTATAACATTTGCATTTTCAATTGCTATTAATTTTTATTGAAGATATTTTACATAGTATAATAGTTCAATGATAAAAACAATAAGATTTAAAGGAAAAAACTTAAGTGATAGGTAAATAAGAAATAAAAGACAAACAAAAGAAAAAGAAATATAAAGAAATAGCTTCCAATCTTTACACCAGTTATAAATACATTTATATTTTATTCTCTCAACATCTGCATTTTTAAAATAAGAAAAATGGGGGCAGAGGCAATTCAGATGTGGGATTTGGCACTGCTTATTAGTTATTGTGGTAGCATGCATTTTATGGCATACTGTAGAATAAAATTAAACATTTCTGATTTTAATAGGAACTCATATTGTTTTAATGATCTCTCTGTATTATATGCTTTGTAACAGTTTATTATGTCCTCATCCCTAAGGAATTTACAACAAAAGAATTTTGAAAAACAATGTTTTCTAATAAGGCACTGAGAAATGGGACTATGTGTAATGACCTTTTAACAGACACATGAACAGAGAATTTATAAAATGAACCTTCATTTAAACTGCTTTGAAATATTGACTCGGCTCAACCAAGAACTGGCCTTGCCTTTTGTTGTGCATCAAAAAGGACACCCCCCAAAGTATTCTTAATAAAGAGTCTTGCCTTTCCCTGATTATCCTTATTATTATAAGCATGAATGGTGTTGAGTTCCTTGGCAGTCAAGAATCCTGAAGTAAGTGCAGGAGACCTAACAGATTGTTTTAATAAAATTCGATCAGTATATTAAACTATGATGAATATGTGTCTTCTGATTTGCTGGCTGCAGTCCTGCCTATACTTAATTAGCAATGAAATTATATACCTACTTGCTTGAGAGTAAATGCCATTGAACTCGATGGAAAATACTTCTGAGGAGCAATGTCTAGGATCACTATAAGCATCTTAAAGCCAATAGGTGTTAAGCAGTCAATATGGACAAAGTTGTAACCTTCTTCATATTTTAATGGTCACTCTGAGTCCTCAAAATACCACCAGGGTGAGAAAACATGGATCCTCATTCAATTACATAGGGATTTGCCCTATTGCTGGGAAAGAAGATATGTAAGATCACAGAAAAAATTCTGCGCTGAGCCCAGGGCAGACAATCTTTTTCCACCAGAAAGGGTGTATTTTCAGCCATTCTTGTTGATGACCAAAACTTGCAGGGTACATAGATTTAATTTATAATATCAGCCAGAAAGTCTCATTTCACTGTTCCAATTCTGGTTGAATGTCGGAGGTTTAATGCATCCTTTTCTCCACTTAAAATTTGTAAGAATTATTTTCCATCATGTATTTGGAATTTCCCATCAGTCTGATCTTCAAGGGAGTCTAAGAAACTAACTGAAAATGGACTTGTGCGTTGTGAGTTGAAAATCCCAGAAGACAGGAAAACTTGCATGATGTTACATTTCCAGCACTCAGCCACTTCATACAGCCAAAGACTCTTTATTGATGGGAGTTGTAGTACCACAACACCTGGGTGGGTCACAGGTTCACCACTCTTATCTACAGTTTGTTTCTTCATACAATTGTACACACAAAGGTGGCTGAGGATTAACTGTGGCTGTTTATATGTAGAAGAAAAGTGACTTTGTGAACCAAAGTAAATTTGCTTAAGATTTAGATATAACAAATGTGATGGAATTAAAAAAATGTGGGTTGAATTTTTTTTTAAAGAAGGATTTGTAGTTCTTTTAATGTTTTACTTTATGTTTGCTTCTTTAGAATTTATCTTCATTCTGAATAGTTTAAAAGTCCAGGAAATTATCCCTTTCAGTTCAGATATGTTGAACTACTGTATTTTTTCCTATGCTGGATGAAAAAGAAGGAAGTATTCTACTTTGAAATGCTCAGAATACCATTTAAAAGAAGGAAGTTTCTTCAAAAGGCAGCCTTGCTGATGTTTCAGCACATATTAATGTGAAATTGGAAAGTCTAGAACCCTCTTTTGGAAACTTTTAAACTTTCTTAGTTATGCAATTAAAAGAGAATGACATTTAAACATGTTTATTTACACAATGGTCTGGCTATCTACCGTATTTTTCATCTATAAGATGCATCCTTGTATAAGACGCCCCCCAATTACTGGTACTTCTCGGTACCATCACACAAGGGAGGTGACTTCCTCCAATCAGATGGCGCTCTGCCGGCTTAATCCTGCCCACCCCCTTGGCCGTCAATCACTGTACTGAGGCGGCTTCCCGGGGCCTCTTGCAGCTTCAGCCTGAGCTGCGTCAGTGAAAAACGGGTCATAGAAGGCGGCTTCAGTGGGACCAACAGCATCCTTGGGGCAGCGCGATCCTCCAGCACCAGGCGGCATCTCGGGCCAGCAAAATCCTCCTGCACCAGGCGGCATGGCAGTGGCATGTAAAAAACCCACACAGGCATGCCCTGGGCTGCGGAGGTTACCATTATTTTTTCGTATATAAGACACTGCACTTGCATAAGACGCACCTGATTTTTGAACAGGGTGTTTGCAGGAAAAAAAATAGCATCTTATATACTGAAAAATACGGTAAATACTGTATGTAGATCAAAGCAAGGCCTCTGAACATAATGAAGACCTGGGGCAAATGGAATGCAGTTCTGTGAATACTATATATTCTTTGTAATTTGTTCTT
Source organism: Protobothrops mucrosquamatus (assembly GCF_001527695.2). Lineage (NCBI taxonomy): Eukaryota > Metazoa > Chordata > Lepidosauria > Squamata > Viperidae > Protobothrops > Protobothrops mucrosquamatus. Next base: position 1,162,156 of record NW_015386402.1, on the reverse strand, counting down.
CGTTCCAGTCCAATAGCAGAGAAGTGAGAACATTCAGTATAATAAGGGGTAAGGTGGCTTTTTATGTATCACATGTCACATAGTTGACATGACCCTTCAAATCCATTGGTTACTCAGATTCAGTGAATTCAGTACCCACTGAATATTTGTGTCAATGGGACAGTATTTTGATTATGCCTTTTTTTTTTGCAGATCAAAAAGCAACCTAAATGCAATTTCCTTCCCGACCCCAAGGAAAGTATGTGATTGATGCAAAAACAAATGTGCAGATTACCTTTTAAATGTTAGAGAGGTCCCCCACTTTTTTGGGTGTCACCCTTGAACTTAGATGCTCTTCAAAATCTATTCACCGTTTTCATTTCTTTTTTTAAAATGTAGATCTCTTGAGGATATTCCATAGCATAGCAAACCTCTCAGAGAGAGCCAAAAGAAATGTATGTCTGGTTGGGATTCTTCAACCGGAGTGTCTTTTAAAATTAGGGTGACACAGAATGATCCTTGTGGTCACTGGTATATAAAGCTGATAAGTGGTTGGACCTCCAAGTTTAGAAGATGTGTTAATAGAAACCTCCAAATGATTTTCAATTTCCAAGGAGGGGATCTTTTAGCAGGCAGGCAGGCTGGCAGGCATATGTGTGTGTGTGTGTGTGTGTGTGTGTGTGTGTGTGTGTGTGTGTGTGCATGCACATGCTTCTCAAGGCTGTGTGCGTGCATGTATGCATGTGTGTATATATATATATATAGCCTTGAGAAATAATCTCCTGTAATGCCCCAGATTTACATGGGCCCAGGGGGCTGCTGTACAATAGAATCCCAAAGGGGCACATTAAACTGAACTGAGACTCCTTTAAAGGCAGAGCAAAATGTGCAGAACTGTGATGTGGCTGCAGGAGCCCATCTCCCTGGTTGAAAGGAAGGAAGGAGGTGGTGGAGGGATGGGCAGAGAGACTGCACTGCATATTTACATAACATTCCCTTAAGAATATCTGTCATGCCAGAGATTAAACCAAATATCTTTCCCCAGTTTAATGTTATGCCTTAAGGCAGGCAGGGCCCAATAGGTTTCCTTGCTCTCCTCCAAATCAGAGATTATGAGCACGGAGAGTTTTAAATCTTGCCCTTATTCTCCTGTAAGGTACGGCTACTAAATCACTGACTTGTTGAGACTATCAGGAGTCTGCCTTTAGCCCCCTTCTCCTCCCTGGATTTTGCGTTTCCTACAAAATGTGCATCTGGAAAGAAAAAAGATTCCATCTCTCCTTTCAGGATTTTAAATTTCTGTCTCCATATTAACACCATTGTTCTTCACTGGTAAATGATTCCAGACACATGGCGATTTTTTTCCCCCAGGCAATTGGATAAAATAAAAAGTGCACAAGAGTGAATGACTGGTATTGGTCTTCCTTAATGCTGTGTTGGTTTTGTGAATGAGTAGCAGCCTTTCACTCCATTCAGTCAACTTCCAAAGCCTCCCAAAATCATATCAATGGGGGGGGGGAAATATTTATTTTTTTATTGGTTAAATTTGTATGGCATCCATCCATGGTTTGAGGCGACTCAAAAAAATGCCCCATTAGGTCACTTTTCCTAACAGAATGAATTGTAAAATAGGTGTGTGTTAAGCACTCACTAGCGTCAACAATTTTTGAAATTTAAAAGAA
>NW_015386402.1:1124275-1160395 GCF_001527695.2 Protobothrops mucrosquamatus | reverse complement strand
AGAGAGAGAGAGAGAGAGAGAGAGAGAGAGAGAGAGAGAGAGAGAGAGAGAGAGAGAGAGAGAGGCTGTTCTACAGTATATGTCTTTCCCACCCTACCCTTTCTATAAACAAAGGGATGTTATGGGCTCCCTGACAACACAAGCAACCAAATTGAAAAATCTACTTCATTTAGTGCTTCTTCCTTTTAAATAGATATGCACAGGGCTGTGGCACAAAACCTCTTCCTGTATGGCTATTAAGTCAATGACTACATTGTGTTAAGTTTCTTTCAGATGAATATCTTTCACTTGTTTTTAATCTGGTACCTGTCTTAAAAGTAGGCATGTATATATTGAAGTGGAGAATACAGAAATCTCTAGAACCCAAAAGAGAAGCTTCAGCTAGAGATTCCCCAGGAGACATATTTCAGCTGAAAATCTAACTAAAGTTGCTAGTCCTCTTCAGGCTTCCCTCTACTTTGCTAGGCATTGCCTTACAAATTAATACAAATTACAACCCCATTCTTTATAGAGAGAGAGGAAAGAGAGAAATGAAAGAAAAAGCTACATGTGCAATAAGAAAAAAAGTAGAAAAATAGAAAGATACTGTACATAGAGGTAGCTTCTAATACTCTTCACAGCAGTTACAAGTGCAATTATATTTTAACCCCACTCTCTAAAGCTACACCTCTTCTTTCTATAATCTGCCCTGTCTAATTACCAAAAATCATAAATCACAAGTTCATTTTCTCCCCTTTTTATGCAAAAAATCCACAAGGGCTTTCCAGTCACCATTAAAATGTAGATAATATTGTCCTTTTTCTAATCAAAGAAGTAAATTAGATTCCCAATTCTAGGTTGAATATAGCACAATTGGGCGGTCACATTTACGCTTTATAGGCTTAGTAAGACTTTATTTTCCTTTCAGTCCACAGGTTTTTGCATGTACTATTCATATTACTCTGTTTATGTTACAGTTTCCTCTTCTTCCTTCTTCTCTTTTCATTACTACGACACTTACTAAGAATTAAGAGTATGGAGATATAATAAGAGTCCAATATGCAGTGCCACAGAACTTACTTATGTTTTATGAGACTTTCTATTACATATAGTTTTGTTATAATTTCATTTTCAATATCTTTAGTGACAAATAACAGCCTGCCTATTGAGAATTAAGATGACCTTGAGGGAAATAAGCAAGATCGGTTATCAAAGTGACGAGGAGCTAAACATGGCTTAAATCCCAAGAATTAAGGTTTGTGAAAGTTCTCAGGCAGTCCCTTCCTTGATTCACATCAGTATGGAAGAGGGGAGGCAAAATCAGACTTGCCTGATCCTCTTACTATAACCAATCTAAATAAAAGGAGGTTTTAGTCTTCCATGGAGTCTCTGTATGGATCTGGTCTGTCTCACAAAACTGACATTGCCTGACTACAGATAGGACACTTCCCTTTAAACAGAGGTTCTGAGATATAAATCTTTAAAAGATTATTTCTGTATCACATTATTTGTTTCCTACTTCTTTCTCTGATAATTCAACATTCTGTTGTTGTTGTTTGTTGTCATCATATAGTTTGCTCAATTTCTCAGTGTCTTTAATCTCTTCTAGTGAACTGAGAATAGTTGCTCATAGCTTTTATGTATCTCTGCTCTCTTCTTCATTTCCATAACCATGAAGGCATTTAATTCTTTGAAGGGAGTTATTCAAAGTCAGATTGTGCTACCAGTTTGATTAACCCTTCAGCTTTTTAAAAAATGTTTTAAAGGCTCTAGAAATATTTGTTTAGATGAACAAAACTGTTTTCTAAAATAGGTGTTCTTAACTAATTTTCAACATAATGGCCCACAGTTCAATGAGATTTTAGCTTGTTCTCTAGCCCAAGGAAACATAAGCCTGATCCTACTTTTTTTGTTTTTGGTCCCTTCAAGTCATGATTGACTCCTGGTGACTACCTGGACTAGTCCTTGAGGTTGTTGGGTTTTTTTTGACAAGATTTCAGAAATGATTTACTCTTGCCTTCTTCCTAGAGACCAGATGGCTTTGTGATAAATGAGGGGCTAGAATTCTTGTGCCTTAACCACTACACCAAATGTGTTCCCTATACCCTGCTTAATGAAAGTTTATTTACCTTGGTTTTCCCTTGTTTAAATAGTTGTAACCTCCCTTTTTGTCCTAAAAGAAGCTTCAAGTAGTACATTAACACAAAAGTAAAGAGCAAAATAGATGGATCTCCATGAGAAGATTAGATTAGAATCTCCATGAGAAAAGAATCAAGTATCAAACCTAAATTAAGAATAATATCTCTATGACCCTCCAGAAACTGAGCAGGGAAGATATTAATTAGAACTATCCCAAGAGAGAATATCACTTAAGGTGCTGCCATGAAAATGTCCTAGCCTGTATTTTCTTTTTTAGCCATGGCTTCCTATATTCTGATCATCATCTTACCTCAACATAAATCTCAGCATAAAGAAATGACCAGTCAGGATCAACTCAATAGTAAAATAAATATTGTATCAATCTTATAAAAGACTTTAGTAAGTTATATGTTAATATTATAAGATTCAGCTTGCAAGAGACTTTTAATTCACTTTATTTGTGCTCTTTGTCTAAAAAAAATATTGTTTTTTACGAATCCTATACTTTTAGCTGCTCTTATTTTTATGTAATGTTTTTAAAAAGTTATGTAAACTTTTCTTCTTTAAATAACAATTATCTAACATTAAATTCCAAGGCAAAGACGTTTTGCAATTAGCATAAAACACATAATGTACCAAAACAATAAAAAATAAAAATAAAATAAAATCCACTTAATGCAAAATGAATCAACTCTTTTAAAAAAGAAAAGCAAAACCGATTAAAGGGACATCCATCCTTCAATTTACTACCATAACAAAATGGTCTCTACAATCTTTGAAATATTAATTAGATTGGGAGCTCTATGAAACTCCCTGTAGGTCTCAGAATAATCTTGCATGTGATAGTGACCAGCTGGAGCATCTTCACCTCCACTTTCCCAGAAGATACAGGTTGTCCCATTTGCATGCAAAGTTGTGCAGCAATTTTGGGTTGCAAGCAATTACAAGGGAAGGCAAAATACTGGCATGCATTCCAAGCCCAAATGAGAGCTGACATTTCCTACACCTGCTTCTCATGATTGCTGGTGGGGTCAGTCTCAAATTCTGAGACTGATATTCTGCAGGTACAAATTCCTCTTCCTCTAAATCTGAGTAAGCCACTGGTCAAAAATCTGTAGATACACAATAAGTGCAAAATGCAATCATGAATCCCTCTTCTAATCAGCATTGCATACATTGCAGCCATGTTTGGTCAACTTCACCATTGTTTTCTGCCGGTGTTCCTCAAGGCATCTCTCCTGTTCTTTCATCAGCAGATCAGGTCTAGCATGTGACTCTTTATGCATGTAGTGTCTAAGATCACCTGGGACCATCTACAGTTGCTAGGTGTTGCCAAAAGGGAACAACATCCCCAAACTCAGCAGACCTTACCCCACAGCATGGAGATTGGAGTCCCCCAAGAGCAGAAGACTCCCATACCAGCTGAGCTATGAGATACAAGGGCTCAAGCAAGATTGCTGATAGGGAGCCAGGTGGATGTTATGTCAGCAACTGCCCTTGTCTACCTCGAGGTCTAACAGATAATGCAAGTATTAAGCTTATATTCAGTCTAAATGTTCTTTCTTATCTAGCTAGCATATCAGTGTTGTGACATGCTATTAATTTGATCAATTGTTGGTATGGAAAGAAAATACAGATGGTTCTGTCTTACCTATTGTAACATGCAATACTTGTCTATTTAGAAAATAACATCTGGACTTTAGTTCATATACTCCCTCCTCTGTATGGTAACAATGGAGATCAGATTTGACAGGAAGAAAGGGCTATGTAGATTGCTTGGAATCAACAGCTTTTCCAGAGCCTAAACTGGCACCATCCTGCATTGTAATATTCTTAGGATATTACAACGTCTGGAATATAGTGGAAATTCTATCAAAGCCTATAAAGGAGAATTATTGGAATGAGGATATCACGTTCTTTAAAAAGAAAATATTCCATCTATCTGAAAAAATGAGGATGTGTTGGAATAATTTCCCTGCAATACCTATGAAAGTTTGTCTTTTTCAAGAGGCTTGAATATCATGTATTGGATGAGCCAACTTTATCTGCAGAGATGCTAATTATATTAGATAACTGTACAACTCAGGAGACCATTACACTCTTTACCAATTTGGAGCTATTTAGAACCCACTGGGTTACATAATTTGTTGATGTAAATGGTCAGATTTATGTTAAGAAGTTTATTTTGGTCAATGGCAAGAGAGCCTCATCATCAATACCTCGAATGGAAGAGAATGGGCAGCACTTCACTGGATCAGTCCTCCTACTTCACACATTTAAATATATGAGATTAGCATAAGAACCTGGAAGATAAGGAGTCAAGTCTCCTTACTAGTCGGCACAGGGATAAATGCCATTTCTCAGTGCCATGTTTCCATCAGAAACATAAGGGATGTAGTGGCACAGAAGCTTAATGATGCTGGAACTGCCGGCCCAAATGGCCTGCACTCCAGCGGTTCAAGCCTGGCTCTGTGAGACAGAGCAAACCCTCTTCACTTGATCCCTAGCTCTTTCCCACCCAGCAGTTCGAAAGGATGCAATATTGCAAATAGATAAATGGATACCACTTTGGTGGGAAAAACCTAGATGTATTTGTGTGTGCAGAGAGCGGAAGCTGGTGCTGAACTTGGCTGGATGTGAGGCACCGCAACCGTTGGCGAGATGAGGCAAGATCAGTGGAGAAGCCTGGAAGATCCAGCAAGCCAAGCACCATGAGTTAATTGATGTAAAGGTCATTTGATCCCTGTGGTGCAGCAAGGATAGGTGTGTAAGTGCAGAACAGAATGAATTAGCATTTTAGGCTGTCAGGACAGCATTGTGTGTCTACCATGTGTAGATCTCCCTGACATTGTATGCCATGTGCTAAATAAATATAAATAAGTCAGAAACATGAAGTCCCCTGTCAGTCCCAAGGTTTAAATTCTAGGTCTTTTCCTATATTTAAAGGACATTTGGCTGCATTTTTCCAAGCCTTAATATCCTTGCTCAGCTGTTGTTTGTTTGGAGCAGGAAAAGAAAAGCTCTCTGGCATGAGAATCAGTGGCACCTATCTCACCAGCTCTAAGTTTGACCCCATGTCTCTTTCTATCTTTATCTTCCATAGCTCTTTTGGAGATAGAACTGTTTGATCCAAGAATATCTGCCCCTCTCTCTCCCTTTATCCATTGGAAACAATCAACTGAAGCTGACAAAGTCCCCCCCCCCAGCTGTACATCTTACTGTGTTTCCCCAAAAATAATACCCATCCCGAAAATAAGCCTGAGCTTGATATTTGGGGCGGGCCTAAACTTCTTTTGTTTTCCTGCAGGCTGCGGCAGTGGATCATGAAGGATAAGTAGCATGGGGCTGGGAGTCAGGAATTGCATTTTTTAATTTACCCCCATGCTGTTTCTCCTTCATGATCTGCCACCACTGCGTGCAGGGAAACAAAAGAAGTTTGTGGGTGGGGGGGGAAAGATCAATCAATTCCAACTTCACAAATCTTTTTTTTGAGAGAAGCTGGAATTGATTGACCTTTCCCCCCCACCCCCACCAGCTTCTTTTGTTACCCTACATGCGGCAGTGGCAGATTGTGAAGGATAAGTGGCATGGGGCTGGAAGTCAGGTAAGGGACTGCAGGGGCTAGCCTGGCACAGGAATGATACACGCCCCGCCAGCTTTACCACCCTCCCTCCCCGAGCCTCCGCTGCTCCACCTGCCGCTTTGGTTAGCCTGCCACCCCCCACCTTGGCATCCTCCTCGCTGCCACCCAGCATAGCCGCCCTGGAGCTGCAGGGGCTAGTTTGGTACGGGAAGGGCACTCGTGGCCTGGCTTGGGAGTGAAAGGGAAGAGGATGGACAGGTGAGTGGGGAACCTGCACCACTTGTTCCACAGCCGCTTTCGGCTGCGCCAATGCGCTCGCCAATGCCACTGCCATGAGGCTGTAGAACAAGCTGGGCGGCGGTAAGGAACTGGTATACCAGTACTATGGGTTGGGGGGGAATCCACCAAGCCTCATGACAGAGGCATTGGGTGCAATGTGTGAGGCAGCAAGTGGCTGTGGCCGGTGGCAAACAGCCACGGCACAGCCTGCGAAAACCGGCTATTTGCCACCTCACGCGATGCACCCAATGCCGCTGCCATGAGCTGGGTGGTGATAAGGAACCAGTATACTGGTATCATGGGTCAGATCACCCTCCCTCCCTCCCCAAGCCTCCAGTGCTCCATCTGCCACTTTGGTCAGCCTGGTTGCCCCCACCTTGGCATCCTTCCTGCCACTGCCCACCACGGCTGCCCCAGGGCTGCAGGGGCTGGCCTGGCATGGGAAGGGCATTCAACCCACCTGCCCACCTCAGTACCGTACCTGGTCCACCACCACACTCTTGCCCCACATTGCTTCTCCATCCCATGCCTAGGCCCCACCCTACCTCCATGTGCTCGCAACCTATTGATACCGGTACCTATCGGTAAGCCCTCCCTGAAAGTAAATCCTAGTGCTTACTTTTGGGAAAACACGATAGTTTTATTGCAAAGAAATAGGGATCCATACACACAAAGGACTACACAGGAATCCTACTTTTGTTCCTCTATTAGTCAGTTAACTCAAAGTTTCAAACCCTGGGCCTCTTCCTCTGGCTGTTTCAATTGAACTGATTTGGGGGCATTCCTTTTTGTGCCCGGAAGCTCTTTGCATGTGTCCCTGGTGTGAGTATCAGGTGCTCCATCCTCACCAGCTTCAACCCTTATTGCTTGATCTCAACGGCAAGTTTGAAGCTGTTGTGTAAAAGGGTGAAATTTGCTCAGTGGTTCTTTTACACTAAGCTGTGCAATATCGTGAGGGCTAATTAAAGTATAAAAGGTGATTTGATCAAAATGTCCAGTTTTTAATGAACCTGAGGTTATATGTATCTCACTTTTCCAGTAGATTTTTTTGAGCCAGATATGCTTGAAGGGAGAAAAGAGGAAAAGAGGCTTAGATTTATTCTGCTGAATTTTGAAAGCCTGGTTTATTCTTAACAGTAGCTATCTGTGGCTATCTTACCCCAAATCATCCCCCTTTTATCCTAATCCTTCCTCAACGCTCAGGCTAGTTGTCTGACTTATAGAACAGTTCTTAATGTCTTTGTTTTGAATATCTTTACCTTTTTCTGTTTTGCCTTTCTTTCCCTCTTCATTCCTGTTTTCTTTCACCAACTTGTGAATTTCATCTGGTACTGTGTGTGCCATCTTCACTGCATGAGTAGTTTTGAGATAAATATCCTTACTTTTAAGTTGCTGCATATAATTTCGATATTGCTTCATATCATTTTATTAATGTGCAATAGTGATAACATGCATACTTGTCAGATTATTTTTTTAAAAAAAAATCCTTGTCAAGGAAGCATAAATGCATCATTCTCAGAAAAGGTTAGTGCTATCAATAAATTGTATCTTCTACTGGTAGAACAATAATCTGCCATCCCCCAAAATGAGTGATTGGAAATTTGGAACTTTAGTATAATCTTTCTCTCTGAACAGTTTTTTTTAAAATGTTTACTTCTAAATTGGGGTATAGCTTCCCTAATGGTTACATTTTGGGCAGTTTAGAGATTTTCTTCTGTTCATTTTCTCATCCTTGCTATTTTTTGCCTTTAAAGAGGCAAAAGGAACTACTTCAAAATATTATTGCAGTCACCTGGTAAAAAAAGTATGTCTATCATTCCTTCTGTTTTCATCACAATCCACCATAAATATGAAGCTGCTGCAGGCCTTCAGACGCTTCTGCATTTCACCCTGTGCTAAAATCATTTCTCAAATCAAATCATGAATAAGTTCAAATTGAGTCTTGACCGCCTTGAATCTCAAATCTGAATTGGATTTTGGCTGATTCACTTCCTTACTATATTCATAGAAAAGGATTACCCTATGATTTCAATAAAAGAAAAATAGCAAAAATCTAGGGGGAAAGGTCCCATAGTGCCATATTGGGTTCAATTAAAATCTAACTCTCATGCAGGGGAAAGTCCAAGCAAGTCTGCAAATAAAGCATGAGATCAATAAACTTATTTTGTCTGTTGATAAGATTAATATTAAAGCGATTCCAAAAAAGGCAATACATGGATGATGATGATGATGGTGGTGGTGGTGGTGGTGGTGGTGGTGGTGGTGGTGGTGGTGCACTGAGATGTAATGCAAACCATGGTGTTTGGGAATAACATTGTTGGTCTCAGGACATAATTATTGCTCCCCTTCCATACACACACTTTAGTGAACACTCATGTAGTCAAAGCTGAATTGCCACTAAATCCAAAACTGCAGCATGTTATTGGGACATTCGCAATGGGGGAAAGTCATTTTTGGATTGGGGAGGAAAAAGGCTGGTAGAAAGGATTGAATAAACAGGTCTGTTGTCCAGTTTAGAAACAGCAGTTGGCAACAGTTGTTAAGAACCAGGTTTTCTCTTTAGTGCTGTATACTGAGTGGGGCTAAAACAGGGAGTGGAACCAGAACCAAGGGGATAGTTGATACTCCTTTTATTCTTTCTCTTGCGTCTGTTTCTCCCTCCTTTTTTTTTCTTTCTCTCCATGCTCTTTCTCTACCCGATGCCCTCCTCGTCCTGATGGCCTGTAGAGAGCTTGGGAGGCACATTTAAGACTGATTTTTGGTCTATGGCACGATAGCATCCCCTCTTCTCTCTGGGGATCCCAAAGTGGCATCCGTGGTTTGCTTTCCTTTGGTTGGGCTGCCCTGTTTAGATGAGAAACTATTTCCCAAAGGGAGTGGAGACTTTAATTGATGTTGTCTGCCATTGGGCAACATAGTGCTGTGGGATGGAAGGGATCATTTTACAATAAATAATCAGAATGCCCTGATTAGGTTTTCAAGTCCAGGACTACAAGGAATAAACATATTTAAGGCCAGGAGAGGGGAGAAAGGGGAGGGATGTCTTTCTAACATATTGCACCTCCGTGTCCCTGAACAGGCATTTCTTTTAACTACTCAGCTGTACAAAAGCAGCAGAACTGGAGACATGATTTCAGTTTCAACAAGTCATCAAACATTGTAAAAGTCAATTCTATAAACATTTGGATTTTCTGACATCTGATGCCAGGGCTGTTTGGGCAGCCTAGGTTCACCGTGGAGGTTTCCAAACAGGCAATCCAGTTTTCCAGGTAATTAAAAATGTTTGTATAGGCTGGTAGATTTATCTTCTGAAACCATTTTAGCACTACTACTCTCTGGAGTGGTATCAGTTGACAGAGTGCATAATCTAGAACAGACTAATTGCTGCATGATTTCTAATTTTTCTGCAGCCCATGTAAATGAGCCGGAGTCGGCACAGGTGGAACCTATTAGGGAGAATGATTTTGCTCTCGGGTTGCTATCTGCATTTGCTGTTGTCTTATCAATGCCAAAGAGGAAGTCTGCTGTCATGAAAAGCAGGCAGGGGAACAATGTCTGGCTGCAAAGTCCCGTTTCATTACTTTTTCACTCATACGGCACTACCTGCCTAATGGGGTTTTCCGACGATTAAGCCAGGCAGAGCAGGAATGTAGTTTTATTCAAATAAGGCCACACTGCTTTAGCTGAAGCCAAGGAAGCATGCCCATTTCTGGCAAGGCAACGAGAATGGCAATTCAATAATATATGAATTGAATAATGCAAGATGATCGACGGTACAGGTATGAAATAGCGCTATTGCAATGAATGAAAATCCCATGCTATAAACACATGAAATAAACACATCGTTCTTGCATTTTCAGAACACTGCCCCTTCCCCCCCCCCAAATCCTTCCAACTTTACCAAAGATCAAGACAATATTTTGAATGGTGGATTACGTAACCACAACAGCGGAAAGTTGTATTCTCCCTTCTTTGTAATCACAGAGTAACTTAGTTTGTAAATGTAAATGTACCTGTATTGTAAATGTAAATGTACCTGTACCTGCAGAAGAAATTGGAATTTTCTTCTTTCTACTTCTTTTTGTTCTCTCTTTCTATATTCTTTCTTTCTTTCTTTCTTTCTTTCTTTCTTTCTTTCTTTCTTTCTTTCCTTCCTTCCTTCCTTCCTTCCTTCCTTCCTTCCTTCCTTCCTTCCTTCCTTCTCCCCTTTACTCTTTGTTAGTTTGTGTAATTTTTTATATTTTTTGTAAAACTTTTAATAGAAGAGCCACCTTGGTCTAAGGGTTAAGGCATCAAGATAGAAAGCAGGAGACCATGAGTTCAAGTTCTGCCTTGGCTATGAAAGCGAGCTGGGAGACTTTGGACCAGTCACTCTCTCTTGGCCCAACACACCTCACAGGGTTGCTTTTGTGGGGAAAATAGGAGGAGGAAGTTGTGTTGAATATGTTCGCCTCCTTAGGTTGATTGTAAACATAAAGAAAGGCAGGATACAAATAAAGTAAATAAATAAACCAACTGGAAGGCTAACTTTTACCCATAATGGAAACCTGTACTGTGCAGATATTGTTAAGTTATGATTCCCAGCATATTTCATCACTGGCATTATTAAAAGGCAGAATCCTGCTGATGCAGTGGGGAGGTAACTACTCTTTTTCCTGATAAAGGAGAGATATGCAGATGCTCCAATTTCTAATCTTTTGCATATTGCCATCCTTTTTTCCTCTTAGAATTCTATGCTGAAGGGTTCAGTCCTAAGTAGAAAATAAGACAGGTATATATGATGTCTCATTGGCTTTTTTAATGCATTTTATGGCTAAGGTTTACATATAATAGCAAGAAGTATGTTTGTTAAGGACAAGAATATATTAGCATTTCTGTATGCAGATGGTGCCAGAACCTGATTGATTTGTAGTGAATATTAGATCAACTGCTACTATGAAAACTGTGTATCTGAAAATTAATGCATTGAAGATAAAGATAAATGTGCTTCACAGGGAAAATGGAGTGCATAAGTGCAAGTTATATATAATTGCTGAAAAAACAGAGCAAATAAATGAATGTTTATATCTTGATAGAATATTTACTAAAGAAAGAAAAGTGGGTGGACAAATTTTAAGATGTGCAAATGCAGGTAGAAAGGAAATGGATAATATGTAGATTGTTAGGAGGAATGAAAAATTTCTCATTGGTTCTGAAAATTGCTATGTGTAAAATTGTCCACTTTGTTATATGAAAGTAAGAGCTGGGTATATCAGGAGAAACATAAAACCTAAGCTGAATGCAGTGGAAGTGAGCTATTTAAGAAACGTATGTGGTAAAACAAGAAGCAATCAATTCAAGGATGAGTGATGAATGTATGTAGACTGAATGCCAAAGTCAGTGGCCAATGTGAAAGAAGTACATTAGGATAGTTTGGTTACACAGAAAGAATGAGTGAGGATCAAACCACAAACAAATGCTAGGAGGCACGGAAGTGAATGGACTGAGGAGAAGCTGGAAAAAACCATGGCTGGATTGAGTTACAGAGAACCTCAAAGAAAGAAAGACGACATACAAATTGGTGTATGGATATATTAGAGGCAAGGAGGTATAGCAAGAAAAGAAAGATGTGGAGAGGCATGATTAACAGTGCTGCTGTAAACTGAATTTTGTTTTATCTCCTGCTTTTAATTTTTGGTTTAGTATGTCTTACTCATGTTTCCATACTTCGTACTATTTTCATAGAAAATGAAGAGTGTGAGGGGTAAATACCTATGGTGTCTATACCATGACCCAGATACGGTACCTTAATATCAACTGTTTCAATTTTCAGTCAAGATTGGGACATTTACTAGCTATTAATACAGCAATTCCCAACCCAAACCTTAATGATACAGAGATAAAGGAGGACACTTAAAAACTTGCATCTCCTGCAGAATTAACAGAATAATAGAATAACAGCACTGGAAGGGACCTGGGAGGTCTTCTAGTCCAACCCCCTGCTCAAGTAGGAAACCCTATACCATTTCAGACAAATTGGAACTGGAGAATTGGAGAACTGAAACGTTCCTCCATGTATTTTTCTTCTAATTTTATCTATAAAAGTGGAATTTGGGACTACTGCTATCCATGACTTTTTAATTTCAAAAATGAGCCGCTCTAATATTGCTTTTTGAAATATGTTCTGGAACTGCAAAAGGCAGCAGAATGCTTACTTTCTGGGCGGCAACTCAGACAGCATTCATTAGCTTTGTTTTTCAATAATACTGGATGATCCCTATTAGTGACTATAGTTCAGTTCAGGACAAATTGAGGAAAATGTCAGATTTTTGGGGGGGGGGGAAATAATAAACTTAGAGCCATAATGGCTAAGATCCTACATATTTTAGGCTCTGTTTCTGTTATGACTTCCAAATCCAATATCCCCAAATTAGTTCAAAGTTCCCTAAATTAATGAAATCCTCCCAGTGATGCATCTCATGGGTGGAGGGGAGGAACTGAAATGTGCTTTCTCTTTTTATTGGAACAAAGTTTCTAAAATAGTCATTTTGGATGAAGCTTGATTTCGCAAGGGTTTTTTTTTAGTGCAGATTTTACATATTTGTAACTGTTATCCTTTGCAGCTTTACTTCCATAAAGCTATAACATTCATTTTTATATGTGTGTAATGTTGTTCTTAAATTTGTGCCAGTTTAGATAGCTCTGCCCCAAACCCCTATGATATAAAGTTATGAATGTTCATAAACGGCAATGTCTACTTGGACAGGAGCTCCAACTGCTGAATGGACCAGCCTTTGCTAGGGTCCTAGTAATCTCAGTGGTGGATGCCAGGCATGTTTCTACCAAGCAGCAAGAAGCAGAAGAGAACGAAAATAGACAGATGAAAATGAAGATTTACTTAGAACAGATTTAATAGAATCAACAGCACTTAAGCAGGCTCTAACTTAATTAAGTTTTATTGGTTTCAGTGGATCCATGGAAAGCTTAATTAAATCTGGATCCAACCTGCAATACATTATTGGTCTCTGAGACCAATACAATGCAATTGTATAGTTCTGTTTTCTTTTTAGTGGACATGCTCAGTGTTGAAATGATGTAACATTCCTACTACAGATGTCTTCCTTGTGTGCCAATCTCTAGAGGCTAGTGGTCATTTGTCATATGGCATTAATAAATTGAGTACAGTTCTTGGAAAAATGATGGCATTCTCTATATTACACAGTCTTATAATATAAACTGGGCTTACTTCTAGCTGGGCCAGATTTTCCTTATGACATTTTGGGTTGCTCCCAGCTGCAGTCGAACAAACATCCACAGTTCCTATGTAATCTTGCTTCAGCTAAGCTTAATTATAGTTAATGATGAGCTTGGTAGCAATGTGTTTTTTTCAAACCTGAGATGCCTTTGAGCTATAAATGGTGTCGTTGACAGGGGGAGTTATTGCTGTTGTTTTAATACATTCTTCAGGGAAAATCTCCTGCTTTGATGGTCCCTAAAAGAAAAGGAGTTTCCATGACATTAAGGTCTAATAGCATAATGCACCAATGCCAAGGGCTTTAGGGAGCCATAAAGGCAGCAAGACAACTGCTTGAAGGTACATGTCTGGTTGCCTGGCCAACTATAATGTAGTCAAAACTGAATGATCCCAAGGGAACAGAGCTGTCAATTAAGAGCTGGCTTGCTATAGCCAAAGGAACCAGCAAGAGAGACATAAACAGACTTCTCGTCAGTCTCCAGTAACTAGTGCTTTGATGTCAACAAATTGTTTAGTTTTTAGATCATGTTCGTTTGTTGTCTGGACTTGGCTGGAAGAGTCTTCTGGTCTTCTTTCTTCGTGGCCTCAAGCATGTCTTTCTATTTCCATTTGTCATGGGTTGTCTCCAGCTTGAGTTATGAATTCTGTGGCTTCCCTGATATTTTCCACTGCTATTTTGTCACAGCAGAAGGCTCAGAGAAGCCCACACAGGCTGCAGCTAAGTGGAAGGAGGCAGACATGTGGAAAGAGGCTTCCTAACCCTCTCCCTTTGGCGGCTTTTTCAGTATCTGAACTGGCATTTTCATTAACAAGGCATAAATTCCAGGATTACTGTGCTTTCCCTAATTTTTTCCCTGTCAATAAAAACAACATCTATGATGGTCAATATTGTGCTGAAAGGTATTTAGGCTATGTAAAAGGAAGATAGGTAAGCAAGCTCTGTTGACATGTTCTGTTCCATCTCCATCATTAGGGATGGAATCTGATCTTTGCAAAATCTAATGCAAACTGAGCTGATCCTTTGCTCCCAAGGAAACTATAAATCACAAGGCTCTTCTCCTCCCATCCCAAAAGTCCAGACATTATTTAAATATGATTTTTTTTAGGCTATGATGAGCTTGGAAATACCTACTTTGAAATAATACATATTTAGATATTTTGCAATATAGTACTCAAAATGCATACTTTTAACAATAGATTTTATATGCAGGATAAATACAGATTAAAGGGAGAAGGGGACAGAATAAGGATAATAATAAAAAGAGTATGCAGAATAGACCTGACCAAAAATATTAAAAATAAAAAAATAAATAATACACATTATTAAATTAAAAGGCACTCTTAGAGCTTCAACTGAGCCTTTGGCCTTGATCAAAGGTGAAGCAGGATTTCAGATGAGCATCACAAGAAAAGTAAAAAGTTAACAAAAGGTTTTAAGAGCCTTCAAAATTTCAAATATATTTTGAATCAAATCTATCTATCTATCTATCTATCTATCTATCTATCTATCTATCTATCTATCTATCTATCTATCTATCTATCTATCTATCATCTATCTAAACATAGTTTTTATGGAATGTTTTTCCAGGAAAAAAAACTTCATGAATGCTACTTTGAGTTATTTATAAAAATAATTAAGGATATAAAGTAAAGTAGATAAAGTAGGGTAAGATAAGGTAAGGTAGAGTAAACTAAACTAAAAGTAAAGTAAACTAAGTAAAGTAAAGTATACTAGTATAATGTAGTATAGTTTGGAATAGTAATAGTAATAGTAATAGTAATAGTAATAGTAATAGTAATAGTAATAGTAATAGTATAGTATAGTATAGTATAGTATAGTATAGTATAGTATAGTATAGTATAGTATAGTGTAAAGTAAAAAGTAAAGTATGGGAAACTTAAATAAATTGTTTATTTTTATTCAGAACCTTAAAATACAAACTCCCCAAAAGGGAAAAAATACAAAAAAAGTAAAATTAGACAAGAAAAAAAACAAAATCTGCATAAAAAGAAAAAAACAAACACACACTAGATGAACAGTGATAAATATCTTTCAAGAATAGTCCCCCCCCTTGCAAAACAAGCATACAGTTCATGAACTTCTATAACTCATTTACCTAACCCATTAGACCCGACATCCAGTGGTGGGATTCAGCCAGTTCGCACCAGTTCGGCAGAACCGGTAGCTAATTTTTTGTTGCTCAGGCCTAGAACGGACTTCCGGAAGCGGCATCCACACAGAGAACCGGTTGTTCACATATCTGAATCCCACCCACTGCCAACATCTATCTGCTACATCAGACATGTCAAACCCGCGACGTCACGTGATGTCGTGCAAAGTATCAGAGCTTTTTTGCCATTGCCGGCAATGGGGTGGGTGCGGCTCCGGTATGATGAAACTGGCCCATGGGCCGGCAGTTTAACACCCCTGTGCTACATATATATAAAGCATAATTTATAGGTAAAATCGACAACAGAGTAAAACTTCAAAAAACCCTGTTAACAATCTATTATTGTATTTCACTCACAGAAAGTCTACAACAGCTTCCAATCTACTGTAAGCTACCCCAATTGTTGTCTCTGATCTGTCCAGGGAAAAAAATTCCTTGATTGATTCTTAATAATAAGGCTTTTCATTAAAAAATTTAATCTGGATCTTTCCCAACAACTGGATCCCATTCCCTAAAATCATAATGGATATCCCCACACCATCTGCTGTTCAAAAAGATCTCCTCCAAGTTGAAATGCCACGTCTCTTAACATTTGTTTTGCAGTTAGATACAATAAGTCCATTCCCCAATTTTCATCCATCTGAATGGTTAGAAAAGTCCGGTTCATCACTCATCAATTCTGTCATCTCTAAGTCTTTAGAATCCATGCCCTTTTCAGCCTTCTCCAACCAGCTTGCAGTTTTTAGACCAGACTCCTCCTCCACCTTCAAATCTGCCAGCAACAAATTAGATTCCAATCATTTGATTGTAATTCTGGTTCAGCTGCTATTACCTGTATCTGAATATAATCTTTGGGTTGATTTAACCCAAATTTAACAATTAACCATTGTTATTTTGTTAAACATTTTATCTAAATTTTCAATTTAAAATTGTAAGTTGAAAAGCATTTTTCCCCAAAGGCTTCCCAAAGGGCTTTATCCTTAACTTGATGTATTGCTTGCATTTTAGCTATAGTTCAAGATTCTTCTGTAACTGAGCTTTTATAGCCAGATGCACACAGTTCCTCTCAAGGACCATAACAAAATAACCCCAGAGAACATTGTGATAATCTTTCCCATAATAAAAATAAAGGGGGGGGGGAGGAAAATTTCCATCAAAGTTTTTTTAAAAGACCAAAGCTTTTAAAAATTAATAAAATGCAAAGTCCCTGTAGTGAAAATCCAATACAAATGTAAATCACATTAGATCACTTTCACTCCCCAGGAAATCAACGTTGACTTCCATATGGAGAAAGTGAAAGTGAATTGCAACAACATAATAAAGTAGTAAAAAAAATTCAGTTTAAAATTCAGCAAGGAGTTAAATCAAATCAGCATTCAACTGGTCAATTAATATTTAAAAATAAAAATCAAAGGAAAAATGTGCAGTTAAAACCGAAGCAATGCTTAAAACAAAGGAAAGCTAAAGTTAAAAGGAAAAAATGGAGACCCAACCCTCCAGCCATTCCTACCCAAAATTGCAACCATCAAGATGCCTATTCTTCTCAGGTAGGTCCATGGTCATCTGAGAATTGTTTTGGGTCATTCCTAGTTGCTCCCATTTGAATCTGGGGTGTGTGCTGCCAAAGAGCCAGCTTTGGGAGAAAAAACAGCTGTTTGTCAGCAGGACAAAAATTGCTCTGCCACTCAGCTCACCATCTTTGGAGAACTCCCCGTAACGTATGGGAAAACTTGATGGACGCAAGTCATTTAATCCTTACTTTCCAGTCTTTTGCCTGCTTAAAATACTCCTCCCATTCCTCATATTTTTTTCTTCTTTTGCTAGTGGGAGATTTTCTGAGTTGTCAAATTTCAGGTAGGGATTGAATCCAATAGCCCCCAAATGGCTAGCCCAAAACATTTTGCTGTTTGAAACAAAGACCACAATGGTGGTTTCCTTTCTCCTTCTTCTACAGAGAAGGACAGGGGATAGTGCTTTAAAAAGAACCAGTATATTTACTGGTTCTCCCACCTACAAATGACCTTCTTTGACCATTAGGACCAGCCTTCCCTCTGCCTATTCTTAGCAGCCACTCCTATGTTAATATTTCCATAAGTAATTTTCTTTGAAGAAGAAAAACAACAACAAACACCTGCTTATTTCGGTGAAAATGTATTTGTGGTCTTTTAGTGCTTAAAATACCAGCATCATGCCCAAATTCCAACAGCCAGTCCTGACTGCCAACTGAGCGAGACTTTTGTTATGGTCTTCCCTAGCGAGAGATTAATCAGGCTAAAGGAGAGGATTAACCTTAGTGCTAGAAATATATAAGCAAGAAAAGGTGTCAAGGAAAAGGTCTTGGAGTAGACAAAGGTAGGAAGGTGCATCTGGAACCTAAATTTGCTGTCACTTTGAGGCAAAAGCTTCTGACAGCACAAGGGAGACATTTCTCTGTGTGTTTTAGTCACACCCCATCCCCTTGTCCATTACATTGGGGGATTCATCTACCCCCTGCCCCGAGTATGGATCTCTTCTATTTTATTATATGATAAGATTTCTGGTAAGGAGGAGCAAATCCAAAATCTTTGATCTTGCCAAAGATAGGGTGTTTTCTTCCTTTCAACCAGCTTCTAAACCAAGTAAGTCAGTTCGGGATTTGCTAGCTCATGATTACTTTCTGTGTAAATAGAAAGGAGATTGCATAGCAGGTCACACATGCTTAGCAAAAGTAATTGATTGGGGTAAGGAGGTGGGATGTGTTCAGGGAGCTTGAACAGAGAACTACCCACTTTCCTGAACTATATTCAAGGTGAAGCATGTACCGTATTAAACCAGCCAATATGTTTTGAGCCTTGCTTCACCCACTCAGTTTTTAGCATTGGTATCAGTGTTAGATTCAGTGACTCTGGGGGAACAGGGAAAGAAGGCTTGATGATGGAGGCTGACAAGCTACAGAGTCACAGAGATTAAAGGGACCAATTTTACCAGCAAACATTACAAATACCCAACTTGCTTAAGTGAAGCCAATTATTGTATTATTGCCTCCTTTGCACTATGCACAGTAGGGATGTCACTGGATAATGGTTTGCATGTAGAGTTAATCACTTTGATGCATTTCTGACTGATCCCAGCAAATTATGTTTTGGTTCCACTATATTAAACACAAGAGCAGAGGATTATCATTAATAAATCTAAGGCACAGCATGCATAAATCTTGAATAAATCAAATATCAATTACATAGGCAGTATCTGTTGACATCTGCTTTCATCAAATAATATATTTGAAATAGGTTTTATTCTACTTTACTAGAGTTCAAGGAATGCATGCATAGACCCGGAGCCCCGAAGAGTTGGGTTTATCTAGGCATGCTGTTGCATGCAGACCCTTTTTATTGCCGTCTATTTTTATATATAAATAGGACATTGGTTTCACATGGTAGCTCGCCTGACACAAAGAGAAGATTTATATCGTATGGGGGAAAGCTCTGGTGTGCCATTTCTGCATGGAGGTGTATGAACCAGTTATTGCTAAATTCTATTTTAAAGTAATTTATGACTGCGTGGCTTCTTGGATTCCTATGTCTTGTCAAATGCTTTTCTCCCATGGGGTGGAGCTGCCTTGGGATTGAGGGATGGTTGTGAAAGCAGGTGAAGAGGATGGAGTTTGATCAATGGCTGATTTCAAGGGAATTGTGGAGAGCAGGGATTAAAAATGGGCAGAGCCCATGAAGTGAAGAACCCTCAGAAGCCTGTGGGCAGGGTGAGTATATACCTCTGCACGCAGGGCCTCGTCTCCCACGAACAGGCTGGGCGTTTCATGGCCTCCTCTGCTTGCAGGAACAAGTCCTTGAGGAGTCTTATGGAGCAGGAAGCAGTTCCCTCCCCTTGCACTTTTCTCCTTTCTTTGGAATGTCAACATGTTTGCCAGCCGAAGCCCAAATAGCGCTTTCTGAGTTTCTATAAGAAAAATGGACCCCGTCCTAAAGTGCTGAAAGTATAGGGCCTCTAACTAGCCAGGATAACTCAGGCAGCACCTCCAGTTTATGATGTCGTATTTATGACTAAATGTAGGCCAGGTTGTTTTTGTTAGCTGCCCAGTAACTTTTTTGTGGGGGGGAAATCATTTTAGAAAAAAAAAGGCTTCCCAAATGAAGCTTCCAAATTAAACAAAAAATCCAATTAAAAGCTTAATTTTTTTAAAAAAGTGCAGTAAATCAAGGGACTCGTTAAAACTTAAAACGGAGACCATGATCAGTTGTCTCTCTAGAGAGAGTTCCTTAATCACAGTATCACAATGTTGGTTTCTAAATGTAACATTATTCTACATGCTCCTCGTGAACTCCTTTTCTGAAAATGGAGCTTTTCGTAGCTAAAGTGATAGCACCCACTCAAAATGGAAAGGGATCTGAAAGCTTCTCCTCAGGAGGCCCTGCTTTGGCAAGAGTACTGCATATCCCTGGTCAGGATCCTTCCGCCATTCACATTGGCCAATAATATTTCCACATTCTCCTGTACCCGTCCTGCACATACTCACCTGCTTGAGCTAATGTCCTGCTCTATCCTGCAGCATGAACCGTGGGGTTGATTTATGGCAAGCTGGATTTGCCCTAGAGCACGAGTAGGCAACCTCGGCTCTTTTATGACTCATGGACTTCAACTCCCAGCATAGCTGACTCAGGAATTCTGGGAGTTGAAGTCCATGAGTCATAAAAGAGCTGAGGTTGCCTACCCCTGCCCTAGAGAAAGAAGGGTAGTTTAGGGAAAGGATTTTCTTCTAGTACTATTATTCTCCTGAGGCTCTTGAAAAGACTCCTTTTTAGAAAAAAATAACAATGTAAGCAAGCCATCCTCATGTGACAGAACATGAAATGAAAGGTGTGATTAACTGTTTTACGAATTATTGATTCACGTATTGGACCCTCTATCACAGTCTTCCTATATCCTCTCTTCTCCTCCCATCCCATCCCATCCTCACAGACTGTATAAATATTGGTAGAAGATTATTGCTGAATGAGATCTCATAGCATATACTGATCTGGGACCTCTCTGCATATCTTTGATATACAAACTTAATGGATTGATTATACTGTATATATTTTCTGCATTTCTACTACACACTTTAAATGGAAATCCATCCAGTACCACTTAAGGACCAATTAAAAGAGATAGTCCTCAGGGTTATGGTTTAAAAAGGTATGCTGTGCCAAGAAAGGAACAAGGACTGTAGCAGGAAAAGGAAATAAGAATAATGAGGTCCCTGTTGTTATTGTTTTGGGGAACATAGTCTCTCTTTCTTCCACTGCCTGCTGGGTTTGCTGCAGGAGGACCGCCATGACAGACATAAAGCCTGATGGAGCCAGGCTAGCTACCAGTAGGTCTGGTCCTTCCTATTCTAATGCTGCAGCCCAGAGGAAAGTTTAAAGGGATCAGAGATGCACCCAAAAGAGCCATTTTATGAGTTCCTCAGACACAATGGGCTCTTGCCAAGTCCAGAGGTACCTGGGACTTTGCAAGCTCTTACATGCATCTGCTGTAGATGTGAGCTATAATCCAACTCAGTTTGGAATGTTGGGCTGCCTGATTTTGTTGTTGCTATTTTACTCTTGAATCATAGGTCATTTTTCAAGGAAGCATCACACCTAACGCACAGTCATTCGTCTAGAGGGGATGAGACAAAGGTGCTCACAATAACATTTTCTTTTTCAGAAACAGAAATTCAGTCATCTTGCAGGAATTCCAGAGAAGGCCTTTCCTTGGAGAGATGAAACATGTTGCCTTCTGCAACAAATACTTAGAAAAGAAGAGAAGAATGCAAGCAGGGCACCAAGGACCGAGCTGGAGACATCATCATGTTTTTGACTCCCACTTTCCCAAAATTACACCTATGAGAAGGACCCTTAGGATGGAAAAAGGTTCTGCTCCTGAGTTTGTCTCATTTTCCTACCTTAGCTACTTAATATGTCTATCGTGTTTTCATCCTAAGTTTTGTTTATGAAATGTCACCTTTGCCCCGTTTGTCTTCTGAGTGGTTTGGAGCAGTGATGTGTATGCTTTCCCGGTAAGCATTAAAAATCATGCTAAAGAGGTGGAGAGGAATCTTTCCTTTGTTATTCTTCCACTCAAGATAACTTAACAAAGAGCAAAATGCCATAAATGTAGATTAGAGAAGTGCACATTACAAAATATCACCCAAAATATAATTAACATTATTATACTAATTATAACATGCCAGGGATGTAAAAGCTTTTTGGATTAAGATCTGGTGGAACATCCAACAGATTTTTAAGAAAAATATAAAATTTACACCGCAATTATTTTTATTGGGTATTATGGAAAATTTGGATTTTAAAGAAATGAATTTGATGCTGTACTGCATAACAGCAGCAAGGTTATTGGTTGCTCAAAATTGGAAGAAGGATGTATTACCTACTATGGACAATTGGAGATTGAAGGTGTCATATTTCGCAGAAATGGCCAAGATTTCCACATATTTGAAAGATCAATCTCAAGAAAAAATTATTTTGGTTTGGAGAAGATGGATAGATTATATTCAGAGAAAGTATGAAATGAATAATTATCATATTGCTTTTGATTTAATTTTTTATTATTTCTATTTACTTAGTATAATTTATATATTATATATATTTTATATTTATGTTTATTATTGTATATTAGAGTTAAAGTATGTTAATATTTGATTGTATTATGTTTGGGTAGCTTTATTTAGATTTGGGATGTTATGTGCTTATCCCTGTATTCAGTTCTGGGAAGTCCGGGGGGGAGGGGGGAAGGGGATGAAGGGGGTAGAGTTATATAAAATTTGGTGTATTAATATGTTATAGAGATTATTACATTAAAAAAAGAAACACTTCTCTTCCACCAGCCGATCATGGGGGTTTGACGTAGGCTTCCAACTCCTTTTCTTCCTCCACCCTACACATCCCATCAACCTTCTCTTTCTCCTCTCTCCACAGGGTAGGAGGGGAGGAAAGGAAGAGGGAAGTAGGTAGGAAGGGTGAAAGAGAGGGTGGATGCGGGGGGGGGGAGGAGACTGCCGACCACCTCTGAAAATATGATATTTAACAGGGTTTTTTTCTTAATGATGTGCACCATATTTGTATTAAGAATTTGTTTATTTGAAAATTAATAAAATTTGTAAAACGATAACATGCCAAATTAAACAGCAGTAGCCTACAATGTCATCATTCAACACTTGAAATAATACAAAAACCAACTAAATTAATTTCATTTAACTCACAGACCTACCACAATTCAGGCCCAGGAGTCCCATTGAAACAGGATGGCTTTTGATTGGTATCTTAAAGCAGGGGTCCCCAACCCCAGGTCTGTGGACCGGTACTGGGCTGTGGCATGCCAGCAACTGGGCCACACAAACAAGCAAAACCCCATTTGCGGGATGCAGGCAGCACACAAAACCACACCCCTCCAGTCCACGGAAAAACCTCTCTCCACGTAACCGGTCCCTGGTGCCCAAAAGGTTGGGGACCTCTGTCTTAAAGTACAAAAAAAAAAAAAGCCACAGGCAAACCTCCCTCTAGTGTATATTCTGGCTTTTTCCTTGCCATTCAACTATCTAACAGTCACAGACAAGATACATGCAGTCCACCCTCCAGAGAAGTCGCGTTTCTGCCAAATGGATTCATTTGGTAGCAAATGGTCCTTCCAAAACCCTGAAGCTAGAATATGGATTTTCACTAGAGATTGCCTGGAATCTCCTGGCAGACTGGAAAATGGAAGAGAAACACCATGACATGTTGCAGGTCCTTTAAAAGTATGTCATTACTATACTCAGTAGAACAGAACCCATAAAATGCTTTGAAATCTTGCTGTGAGCAACAGTAGGCAAAACAGGGCTGATGTTTAGGATAGAAAGAATGGATTCCCAACAATATTTAAGGGGGTCAGAAGCATAGCTTGGAATAGATATTAGTTGTTGAGAAGAAATTCTTCTCTTGGAAGAATTAGGGTTGCCTGAAGAATTCATTCTCAGCGAATTCCACACCTTCTGCATGCATGTGCAGGTAGGAACATAGCTATTCATCAAATGTTGCATTTCTCTGTTGCAAAGACGTTCTGCATATATCATCATGTGTTCAAATAGGTATACTGAAGTAGAAGAAGTTTAACTATATAACTAAGTGAACATTTCCATGCAGATTAAAAAAAATAAAATAAAATTGCAGGTAAATGCAGCAGTTGGATGGAACAGATTTATAGGTACGTTCCCACTATTGCAAGCAGATAATAAATTGCTTTGCCCATCTCCATATTGATAAATTAGGCTCCCATCTTTACCCTGGAGTCTTTTTGAATTCATTCCAGCTGATTTCTGATTAGACATGCCTGAGATTTTGCTACAAAAAACTTTAAAATAATAAAGATTTAAGGCTTAAGACTTCTGGAGTATGATTTGGTACAATTTGAAGAAAGTACATGTGGTTGGGGAACGGGTTATAGGATCAGTAATAGGATATAAATCATACTGAAATGTGTCGTGTATTTTTTTTTCTACTGCAATATTATTAAGAGTGTGTAACAACAAGTCTCATGATTCCTTAGAGAATGGGATATTTATACTGGTCTAAACTCTTTCACTTCATTTAAATCTTCCACCTCTGTGGAAGATACAGTATGGATGTCATTCTCTTGATGGTCAGCATTACATATCACCCATAGTCTGCTGTGTCCCAGTTTTTTCTTGTGATCACAGGAAGGTAGGAATCACAGCAAAGTATTTCAGAAAGATCAATTGTCATCAGTAGCATGAGAAGAAATTCTTCATTCCATCATTGGAAGGAATTCCTCATATATATCCTTCAGGATTTGAACAATTTTCTTACTGTTAATTTGATCAAACATTTTTAAAAGAATGCACAACTGTTGAAATAGTGCACTGAGAATGTATTTTAGTGCTTTTTAATTTTTTTAGTACTTCAACATTAGGTGAACTCATTTTTAGTTGATATCAACATCTCATTCCTTTTTCAAACATTGTTATGGTGCCTGAAACAGTGTTTCATTCTTGGATGTGCATGTATATGTGTGTGTGTGCATTTATTAATATGGACAGCCGCTACATCCATAGGACTGAAACCAGATTTCATGCATAGTTAATGATATATGGTTCGCTTTCTGTTGTTACACCTGTGCAAACATGGGTGTAGATAAATGAAAGCTTGAATGGATTTAACTTTCCCATAAATTTAGGAGTGGTTTTTGATTCCTAAGTAAATTGAATCTAGAGTACAGTATAGCCTATTAAAGTCAGTGAAATGTTTTGCCATTGAGACTAGGAAAAGGAACATGAATTACACATAATAATAAAAGATACATTTAAAAAAATCACTTGTCGGGTATTTGGAATAATTTTGTGAATCCTGATGTTTCATTTGTGACATCAGTGCCAAAACTAAGTGGGTTGAATGGATGAAATTGAACTGAGAGGAAATATCTTCCCTGAAGTTTGACTTACCATTTTGATATATTTATCCCATTTTAGGAATTCCCCAGTCCTGAAGAATGTCAGGGAAACAACATCTTAAATGGTAGTGTAAAAAGATAAACTAATTGGTACACTCCAGGTCCTTAGGAATGGTTCTAACAAGCACCACAGAATATATATGGGTTGATTTGTGCATCTCAAACCTGCATAGGTATGCATAGTTAATGTTGGAAGGAACAGATGGTGAATCAGGCTTTCTCTATCTCCCTAGAGAGATTTTTCTTCTTCTTCCATTTATTTAAAATTTGTCAAGGTGTGCAGCACAACAGTATAGTCATAAATGCCATATTCTATGTAACATAAGCAATAAAACAGCATCAATATGGAATAGCTCAAACAGGAGCTGACAATATTAACAGTTGAAAATGCTCTTGATCTGACCTAACAAATATTGCAGTTTTGGCACCTGTTAAACGTCTGTTGGGAGGGATTTTTGCACTGTACTTTCCTTTTCTTTTAGTTAGAAATTTAAACTGGTAGACATTGTTGGCTTAGTTGCTATGTCCTTATTGTAGTTTATGGAAAGAAAAACTTCCCACACTTTTTGTTACAGTTTAGTCCTTATATGTTCTCTTTTAAGGTTCCAACTGATGGAACCAAATAAATCAGAACTCTGAGGCACGAGATTTCCTCAAAGAACATGTTTATTGGATATATAATGTCGGCATGGTCAATTGTGAAACCAAATCTAAAATCTCCCCACCACAAAGGTTCAGAGTAATTCAATGTAATAGTTCCCACCCTTCTATTTAGCTATAAATCACATTCTCTAATAGAACTACTTGGCAGGCTTTCTAACAGAACATCCCTCCTTCTCCACCTCAGTGACTGACCTTGGTTCCCACAGGATCCATTTGTGTTTAGATTAGCAGAAATATCTTGTCCCCCCTCCCTTTCTTGTGACAACCTACAATGACAAAGATGACTGCAGCCAGGTTCATTGTAGAGTTGACATTCTCATTATGCTTGTGTCTTTTGTCATCACAAGATAGATGTCCATACGGAAGCATAGGTGAAACATATGGCTCAGACTGTCCCAAAGGTGCTTTTTCAGGAAGCAACTGGACTGTCTTTTTTTTTCTTTGAAGATGTTTCACTTCTCATCCAAGAAGCTTCTTCAGCTCTTCAGTCCAGTTGCCTCTTGAAAAAATACCTTTGGGACAACCATGACCTGGATGACTGAGAATCTCCATAGATATGGCTACTAAATTTTAGTTTGCTAGAATGAGTTGAGAGTGGGCTATGCAGGTAAGCAACCGACAACTGCAAGGAGCAGTTCTTGAACTGAAACACATACTTTTCCAAATGCATGTTTCTCTGATTTTTGCATGGTAATTCTCCAATTCAGAAGGCATACAAATGTACAACATTAAGAGAATATCTCTGCCTCAAACTTTGTATATTAATGAATATAGCATACAAAATTTAATTAGAGGAGGAGAAAGCCTCCACTAGACAAAACTGTGGACAAAATATATATTAGGAGAAATGTACATATAAACATTGAGGTTTTGTGCAAAGTTTATGAGGAAAATAATTGACATGAAATAAGAAGAAATAAAGACAGAAAAAGAATCAGAGATACGAACATCAGCTTCATCAGTTTCTAATATTCCTAAAACATATTTCATCCTTCTAATGGTTTAATTGTGGCTTCTGAGAAATGTGTGAATTAACCTGAAGAATACCTGGATTTAGGGTTCTATTATTAAATGGAATGTATGCCTAAAAATAAAAAGCAAGCAAAACTCATTTACTGGTCAATACAGGCATAAGAATGACATCATGGAAGCCAATCAAAAAATGCACATTCCTTCCAGCTTTCTATTGCTATTGATGTCATCATTTTTTGAAAGGTATTTGATACCAGAGCTGTGTTCTCCCAGATGTGGTTTAACCCATGACCCTACATGGTTCTTGTAGAAACAGCTTACTTAGATCTACTTGTTTCAGAATGTAAATCATAAAAGAAATCCAAACAAGCAAAAAAGAAAAGAAAAATCAAAGCTTACTCTTGCCGTCCTGTTACTTAAGTTCTTATCACTAGTAACAGAATATCAGGTTTTAACACCTGAAATCTCAAAAGGCAGGCTTTCCTCCTCTCAAGGAGAATATGGATGTGAAATTTTGCTTTTGCTCCTTAAAAACAAGTGGATTTATTCTTGAAAAAGTAGTTTCTCTTCAGCTCTCACTTGAACAATTATTTTAAACAGCTCTAGAGAGAAAGAACATTCTGGGAATGCTAGCAAGAAAGATGATAATGATGTCACACTGGTTACATCACATTCCTGGATTACAATGTCACCGGTGGGGCTCTCCTTCCTCTCTTGCTTAGACATTGAGTAGGATGCTAGAAATTGAAATGTCTTCTTCCTTGCATTTGGTTCTTTTCATGAGCTTGCTCATCACTTTTCATTAACCGATGAGATGTGGTTGACCAGTTGTTTTGCCTTTTCTAAGCTGTTGGGTACATCAGCAATGAAAAGCAGTACAGGGCCAGTTCAGCAAACATTTTTAACAGCAATAGCAAAAGGCCTCTAATAGATGCAGGTAACCTTTTCTATGACTCTTGCCTGAGAAATGAGAATTGAAATCCAGAGGTGAATCTCCAGTTGTTGAAAGCACTACATCAGTGGCAGACTGGTCTCAAAATAACAGAATAATAGAGTTGGAAGGGACCTCTTCTAGCCCAATCTCCTGTTCAAGCAGGAGATCCTATACCATTTCAGACAGGTTGTCCAATCTCTTCTTTAAAATCTCCAGTGTTGGAGCACCCACAACTTCTGAAGGCAAGCCAATCCACTGATTAATTGTTCAGGAAATTTCTTCTTAGTTCTACGTTGCTTCTCTCCTTGATTAGTTTCCATCCTTTGCTTCTTGTCCTGCCTTCTAGTAGTTTTGAAGAATAGGTTGACCCCCTTTTCTTGTACTAACTTAAACAATGCTATTGCATCCTTTAGCTAATGAGATCCCACATTCTAATGGTTGTGGGCTTCAGAAACAAAATCTACATTTTCCCAACTTGCTATTTTTCATTGGGAGAAAGGACAATCGTTCTGTTCTGCAAATCATATTTGAAGACTACAACTTTAAAAGAGCATATCGTATTTTGCTAGCCATTCAGTCCGTAGCTAATGTTATGTTCTACATACTGAATATAGTAGGTTCCCATATTTTGGGCCCTGTTCTTGATGGACTTATTTGAAATCAAACACTATTGAATATAATGGAGCTTATTTCTGAACTAACATGTCCAACTTGCTGCCTTATAAAATATGGAAGGGAGGGATTCACTATATTTTCTTCAGTATCTAGAAGATGAAGAGACATTAATGTGAATAGTATTGATTTGAATCAATTGATCACTAGAGAGGTATAGAAGATGGAATCATCAGTATTGTCAAAGGCTGATTATATTGAGAGAATCCTCTGTTGATAAGAGGCAGCATCAATCGTATTTTTAATACAACTTTCACAGACTCCCAGTTATGATAAAATAGTATGATGAAAAAAAACAAAGCTGCAGCCTTTCTTTCATTTAAGTATTTAACTGCTTTGGCTTTCAAATGGCCCAGGAATTAGCCAGTCTGAGAAAATGGGATAACTGGATTAACCAAGAAGTGATGTCATGCCATAGCTTCTCATCGGATTTGAGCCATAAAGGAACTGGGCTTCATCAAGGCTTTGCATTTCACTGTATTAAAGATGTAACACATGCAGTTTTAACCCCATGGAAGCTTATTCTGAAGTACGTCCAGGACTCTACTAGTGTTTAAGATATTTGTGCCTTTGAGTCAATGTTGCCTCCTGGAGAATGCCTAGACTAGTCCCTGCAATTTTCTTGGCAAGAAGTGGCTTGCCTTTGTCTTTTTCTCTCTAGGGCTGAGAGAGAGTAACTAACACAAGGTCACCCAGCTGGCTTCGTGCCTAAGATGGGATTAAAACTCAGTCTCCTGATTACCAGCTAGTCTTACCCCTTTACAGTGTGGATAAAGTGATTTTTTTTAACATGCATCCAGTACAAGCATACTTAGAAGTGACTCCCACCAAACTAAAAGGAATTTGCTTCTGCATAAATCTTTTTCAGGACCTGGATATTACATTTGTTTATATCCGTTTCTAATATCTGCCTTTTTCAAATGCATATCTTTTCTAAGATGCTTTATCTTGTAAATCAGGATTAATCTTCTAAGCCATAAGCATTGTTGCTTATTGAGTGGTCTATAAAACTGATAGATACATAAATAAAAGAAATAGAGAGAAATGATAGGGAAAGCTCGGTTTGCATAAAACCCACACAAACACCAGAGACGTTTGTTGGAATCAGGGCAGGGGGTTGGGTGTGGATGGTATGCTTTGGTTTTTAGTCTAGTGTTTGATATTATTTCTCCACATGGCTTTTTAAAGAAGAGATGAGGGATGTTGTACTTTGGAGGTAGTTTGATAGAACAATGTTATGATGGTTCACTGAGAAATAAACCCCATCAAGTCACCTGTCTGTCTTAACTGCAGTCTTCTAAGGAAGAAAAAGGATGTGAGGCTAGGAATGAGTTAAAAAAAATATTTCAGTTAATTTCCAAACAACATCTTCATTCATTTGAAATTAATATAAAATATCCACTTTTCTTTCTTTTCTCCCTGTTTCTCTCTCTCTCTCTCTTTCTCTGTGTGTCTGTGTGCTTTTACGTGTGGGAGGCATATGATTTGAAGTTTCATCACATTGTCGAAGTCATTTCAAAATGCTTCTCGGACTTTATTTATTTATTTGTTTGTCACATTTATAGGCTGCCCACTCAGAGAAACTTGGATGGCATGCAGATTAAAAATATAAAAAAAATCAAGTAACAATGAAAACTATAAAAAAGGGGGGAAAAGATAGTCGAACAAGAGGAGCAGCAACACCACCACCACAAAAGCATCCTACAAGGAGCTCACGCCATTTCTTAACCTGACACCTGCAGGCAAAGCTATGCCTTGAAGGTTTATCTAAAAGAGAATAGGACTGGGACCATTCAGATCTCCCCAAAATGCTGTTCTAGGGGGCAGGTTCTGTGACAGAGAAGACACATATCTTGATTCCCGTCAGATGACATTGCTTGAAAGGCAGGACTCAAAGTATGCTCACTGTTCAGATCATATAGAAATGAGGAGGCCAATTTAAGTCCTCATTTGAACCTGAAGTTCACTCTGTGTAACTTTGTACCTTCTGCTGTATCTCAGGCCAAACTACTATGTAGGATTGTTATTCTCAGAATAAAATGAAGGGAGTCCCACATAGGAACTGCCTTTTATTCCCAAAGCACAAGCAGGGCACTGATTAATTACTCACAGGGGAAAAAAACTTACTGTGTTGTATATTTGAATGTAATGTAATTGAGCAATATAGAGTGGTTGAAAATAATTAATGCAATTTTTCTCACATAAAATCTTAAAAATGAACAATTTTGTAATAATAACCAGCAGCCAAGCAGAGAATGAACTGTTCATGGGATGGATTGAACAGATCCCAGCATTTTCCTTTGCCTGGTTGAATCAGGCTCAAATTAGAAGAAGATATGCAGAGGCTACTAGCAAAATTAATACCTTTAAAGCAGGTTTACTGATTTCTTAATACATCTAATAAAATTGTTAAAGATTTTCCTCAGTAGATAAGCAGCTGAAATTTAATTCTCACCCATTGAGAGATTCTGATGATCACAAAGCTTTGAAAATGAGATTTCCCACACTAAATGAAAATGAGGGTGTGGGACATAAGAGCAGCTGGTATTTCAGCAGAGAGCAAGTGAAGCCATTCTTATGATGGGTCATATATTTTGACCATGTGACAGCAAAGAGGCCTGTAGGAAAAATTCTTTCATCCACTTTAAATATTTGTTAGCCTGAGATGAGGAGGATTCCAAAGGCAGGGATAAATTTATTTGTATTATTGCAGAATGTAGACTGTATTGGCCAGTTTCCCATCACCAGTCACTGCAGGAAAATAACCTGCCATTTCTCCCTTGCTTTCTATGTGCAATGCACCACATAGGATCCTTATCATACCAATGCTCCCATTGAATGAATACTGAACAATGGAGAATTGCAAACTTGAAAGCCAAAAGAAAGTAATGCAGAATTACTGACTGGCTAATCTGTGGCCGAGAACATCATTCACACTCTAGAGGCAGATCTGTCTGTAGTGCCAGCTCTCTTATTAAATTAATTACAATTTTTGGTGCCAGGAAAAATTTCCTTCAGTCACAATGGTAGTTTAAACCATGAAGTGTGCTCCAGACCATCATCTCCTGTTGAACTTCCTATGCATCTGGGAAGACTTTTGCTATCTCTAGAATTTTCATAAGTTCATGTACAAAGGCTTCCCTCCCCCCGCCCACAGTAACAATCTGGGCTAACGGAGAATGATAACTGTAAGTCATTGAATGCCATGCATACTTTATTTATGCACAGCCAGTTAATATGGACTCATAGTATTGTACAATAAAAAGAACATAATCATAACCTAAGAATAAACTCAAATTTAAAACCATGACAACCTTTCCTAAGTTGGTACACCCAGAAATCATAGAAATAAGCAGTACACAAATGACAGAGCTTAAATGATCTTCTGAATGGTACAATTTCTAAGGCTTTTCTAAAGGTTATAAAGGTTTCTAAAGGTTAGAAGAGATGGTGGCATCTTGATTTCTAATGGGAAGCTGCTCCACAAAGTAGGCAACACGAATGAGAAAGAAACTATTCTTGCTCTCCTCTGGATTTGACATGGGGGAAGGGACTTCAGCAGCCCAAATTAAGATCCCATGCTACACAGGTGGGGTCTACTGGAAGGAGATGGTCTTGCAGGTACCAATGTGCCAAGTCAGCAAGGCTTTAAAAGCCATCGTGAGCATTTTTAATTGGGTCCATGAGCCTATCATGCCTTCTTTGGCAGGGCACCTGCTCCTTGGAATGTCACCCCTTCAGGGGAACATGTTGCCCTGGCCCTAATGTCCTTTCCTTGAAGACCTGACATTTCCCCCCATCCAGATCTTGGGATGGTGAATTGCTTTTTGGATTTATTTTTATTATTAGTTCTGACTTCTTTGTGGTTTCTGTTGATCAGATCTTGATATTTTACTGATTGTTTTTTTGTATTGACTGCTTTTATTGTAAGCAGCTCAGAATTGGCTCAGTTGGGTGGCTCTGTGAAACTTGATTAAATAAATAAACAATGAATTAATTGCTAATGCAGAATCTGCCGCATCAGTGTTAAATCTGAATGGTGGCTCTCGCCCACCAGCACACAGCCAACAAAAACCTAGCATATGGCATAAACAATGAAATCTTTCAGATAAATTAAACACACAGCAAAGAAAAGTGATGCTCTGCCCTTTTGGGAATGTGACATATTAGAATGAAAACGGAGACAAGGTCTGCATAATTAAATTTCCTTTCATGTAAAAATAAATACTAAGCATACACAGGAGCAAATTTCTTGAGGATAAACCTTAACTGCTATCTCTGTACTTGCTTAATCATAGTTCCAATCTTTGCATCTGGGAGAAACTTTACTAACTTTTTGTTTCATAGGAATGACTAGAGTTAACATTCTCCAGAAAGTAGACTTTTCTCCAGAACTCTACCTCATTGCTCTGGTGAGGAGATGCACATCTTGGTTCTAGCCCATATACATGTAAAGATATGAAGTTAACTTTAAAGATCATGTGCAGACTCTACCTGTTGTCACAGAGATGTTTCAGTCATATGTATAGGGAGAGGGAAACTATATATTAAGTTAGTATGGATTCTGTTTATTGTAAATAAATAAATAAAGTGACAGTCTTTATTGTGAAAACAGAGATCTCATTATGATGCTGTTGTGATATGTGTTGACTAACACATCAGAGTTTTCTATAGCCACATCTCTCTTCCTGACACACTAATTTTCCAGTGCATTTAAATGCATCCAGATGCATTTAAATCAAAGGGCAGTTCTTAACTTAATTTCTTAATAGATGGCTCGTCCATGTGAAAATTACATAAAACCGTATGGAAATCCTTCAGATTTTCAGAAGTCATACCAAGTAAGTGAAAAAGCACTAGAAACATGTGAAATGCATGCTCTTTATCCCATGTTAGGCTCTTGTTAATTGTGCAGAAATAATCTATCATCAGTGGTGGGATTCAGCCAGTTTGCACCAGTTTGGCAGAACTGGTAGCTAATTTTTTGTTGCCCAGGCCCAGAATGGACTTCAGGAAGTGGCATCCACACAGAGAACTGGTTGTTCACATATTTGAATCCCACCACTGTCTATCATGATTAGGCCCAGCTCTTTTCCCATGCAGGACATTTCTTCTGCCATTGTTCTTACTACAAAATGAAGCCAAAACAATGGGATTCTACTTTCCATTATCCATAACTTGAACAAAGAGATCCACCTTCATCAGCTATCTAATGCCAAACCATTTGCATTCATGAACTTCAATTTAAAAATAAGCAAATACAAAACAGAACAATGACTTAACTATTGAGCACACAGCCTCTTTCCATGGCAAATCTACATCTCCTTTGTACAGAAACAACAGATTACTATCAAGGAAACAGAACTGGACCAAATCTGTTTCAGGGCTTCTCTTATGGAACTATTTCAACTTACATAGTTAGGCTGCTCGTAGGAGAACTGGAATGAACTCTATGAGGTAAGAGTAGTACATGCCTCCTTTATCCTGTTAAGTACCTGGAGGGGAAATGTTGCAAGCCTCACCTCACTGGTTATCATTATTATGTCATCCAGATCAATCATTTGCAGCTCAATGCATTGTAAATGCAGCTTTGATAATTCGTTACACTTTGTTAGTATTTATCAGTTCCAGGACTGTTTTAATCGGAAACAGCAAAGCAAGAAAGTCTAGTCACCAAATGTAGTCTCTTAGTTTTAAATATACATATATTTTTTCTAACATACACACACAAAAAAACAATGGTGAACTATTCAATTCAAGCTGCACAAAGAAAACATGGCAAAAATAATGGCAAGAGTGAAACTTTAATGAATGACAGACAAATGGGCATCCACCATTCCTTCAGGAGATAAGACGGCTCCTTTAGAACCAAAGGGCTCTCTCAACAATAATCTCCTGAAAGAATGCAGGCTGTATGGAGCTTTAAAGCAGCTTCACACAAGGCAAGATGACTGCAATTCATTTTCTTACATGAAATCGGCATCACATGTCAGTTGTTCTGAAGTGGGATCATTCATATTATAGAAAGATAAACATGGCAAATTGTCTGAGTGAATAGCTGATCCCTTCTTACATAAATAACTGCAGTGGAACTATCCAAGAACATAAATTTAACTACAATTTAAATCCATAGTCCGTTTGCAATCAGCTCCCCTTTTCCTTCTGCTGATGAAAAGTTGATCATCTCAAGAGGATTGGGGAAATCAGTTGTTTGCACTTTCAGTCCAGGTTTTGATACATTAAAAGAAACAAGGGAAAGATTGGACCACAGCTCGGTGGAAAATGCAATACTTTTGAATGTTGATTTCAACAACAAAATACTTTTATATACATGACTCATCAAATTATCATGTAAAATGGAATCACTTGCTTTGAACTAGTGTACTGAAAGAATAAGAAAGAGATATTAGCTCCTAGTTTCCATCAAGAATCCAAGTCTCCTTTTAAGTCTTTGAATAGAAATAAATGTCTTATCATCTCTCTTTCTTAACCCAGATTGCTGAAAGTCTATTCATTCCACAGAATGTCGGAAGGACTTTCCAGTTTAGTAAGTAGTTTGAATATATGCCAAAGTGAAGGCATACAATGGCATGACAGGTACTAGGTCATTTGAATCAGTTAGGGTTTTGTTGTTGTTGCTGCTGCTACTCATGGTAGAATGGGAGCGAGAAAGACATGTATCAGACTAAGCTGGGAGTTGCACCAGCTTTGTGGACATTTCTCCATGGGGCTTTGGCATAACTAAGTGCCATGCCCCAACCCTGCTTTTGGGTATTTAGGATGGTTTACTTCTGGGTCAGTTACAGNCATCAATCGTATTTTTAATACAACTTTCACAGACTCCCAGTTATGATAAAATAGTATGATGAAAAAAAACAAAGCTGCAGCCTTTCTTTCATTTAAGTATTTAACTGCTTTGGCTTTCAAATGGCCCAGGAATTAGCCAGTCTGAGAAAATGGGATAACTGGATTAACCAAGAAGTGATGTCATGCCATAGCTTCTCATTGGATTTGAGCCATAAAGGAACTGGGCTTCATCAAGGCTTTGCATTTCACTGTATTAAAGATGTAACACATGCAGTTTTAACCCCATGGAAGCTTATTCTGAAGTACGTCCAGGACTCTACTAGTGTTTAAGATATTTGTGCCTTTGAGTCACTGTTGCCTCCTGGAGAATGCCTAGACTAGTCCCTGCAATTTTCTTGGCAAGAAGTGGCTTGCCTTTGTCTTTTTCTCTCTAGGGCTGAGAGAGAGTAACTAACACAAGGTCACCCAGCTGGCTTCGTGCCTAAGATGGGATTAAAACTCAGTCTCCTGATTACCAGCTAGTCTTACCCCTTTACAGTGTGGATAAAGTGATTTTTTTTAACATGCATCCAGTACAAACATACTTAGAAGTGACTCCCACCAAACTAAAAGGAATTTGCTTCTGCATAAATCTTTTTCAGGACCTGGATATTACATTTGTTTATATCCGTTTCTGATATGTGCCTTTTTCAAATGCATATCTTTTGTAAGATGCTTTATCTTGTAAATCAGGATTAATCTTCTAAGCCATAAACATTGTTGCTTATTGAGTGGTCTATAAAACTGATAGATACATAAATAAAAGAAATAGAGAGAAATGATAGGGAAAGCTCCGTTTGCATAAAACCCACACAAACACCAGAGACGTTTGTTGGAATAAGGGCAGGGGGTTGGGTGTGGATGGTGTGCTTTGGTTTTTAGTCTAGTGTTTGATATTATTTCTCCACACGGCTTTTTAAAGAAGAGATGAGGGACGCTGTACTTTGGAGGTAGTTTGATAGAACAATGTTATTTATTTATTTATTTATTTATTTAATTCAATTTATATGCCGCCCTTCTCCCGGCGGGACTCAGGGCGGCGCACAACATATTTAAAACAAAGGCATATATACAATCCCCCCCTGTAAAACCGAATTAAACCAAATTTTAAAGTTGTGTTATTTCAAATTCCTTAAAATGAACCCAGTATAAAATCCTCCCTAGGCCA
>NW_015386402.1:1074724-1123993 GCF_001527695.2 Protobothrops mucrosquamatus | reverse complement strand
CCGACATTGCTTGGCCGACGGCACCCTGAGGAGACCCACTCTGTGGGAGCGTACCGGTCTGTGGGAGGGAATCTGCGGCAGAAGGCGGTCTCGGAGGTAACCGGGTCCTATGCCATGAAGCGCTTTAAAGGTGGTAACTAACACCTTAAAGCGCACCCGGGAGGCCACTGGCAACCAGTGCAGCTCGCGCAGCAGCGGTATCACATGGGAGCGACGAGTCCCTCCCAACACCGCCCGCGCGGCCGCATTCTGGACCATTTGAAGCCTCCGGGTGCTCCTCAAAGGGAGCCCCATGTAGAGAGCGTTACAGTAGTCCAGGCGGGAGGTGACGAGAGCGTGAGTGGCTGCGCGTAAGGCGTCCCGGTCCAGAAAAGGCCGCAACTGGTGAATCAGGCGAACCTGATAAAACGCCCCCCTGGTCACGGCCGACAGGTGGTCATCCAAGGACAGCCGTGAATCCAGGAGGACTCCCAAGTTGCGCGCCCTCTCTGAGGGGGCCAAGGTTTCGCCCCCTATAGTCAGCGATGGCGTCAGCTGACTATGCCGAGACGCCGGCAACCACAGCCACTCGGTCTTGGAAGGGTTGAGCCTGAGTCTGTTCCTCCCCATCCAGACCCGTATGGTTCACTGAGAAATAAACCCCATCAAGTCACCTGTCTGTCTTAACTGCAGTCTTCTAAGGAAGAAAAAGCATTTAAGGCTAGGAATGAGTTAAAAAAAATATTTCAATTAATTTCCAAACAACATCTTCATTCATTTGAAATTAATATAAAATATCCACTTTTCTTTCTTTTCTCCCTATTTCTCTCTCTCTTTCTCTCTCTCTGTCTCTCTGTGTCTGTGTGCTTTTACGTGTGGGAGGCATATGATTTGAAATTTCATCACATTGTCGAAGTCATTTCAAAATGCTTCTCGGACTTTATTTATTTATTTGTTTGTCACATTTATAGGCTGCCCACTCAGAGCAACTTGGATGGCATGCAGATTAAAAATTAAAAAAATCAAGTAACAATGAAAACTATAAAAAAGGGGGGGGGAAAGATAGTCGAACAAGAGGAGCAGCAACACCACCACCACCAAAAGCATGCTACAAGGAGCTCACGCCATTTCTTAACCTGACACCTGCAAGCAAAGCTATGCCTTGAAGGTTTATCTAAAAGAGAATAGGACTGGGACCATTCAGATATCCCCAAAATGCTTTTCTAGGGGGCAGGTTCTGTGACAGAGAAGACACATATCTTGATTCCCATCAGATGACATTGCTTGAAAGGCAGGACTCAAAGTATGCTCACTGTTCAGATCATATAGAAATGAGGAGGCCAATTTAAGTCCTCATTTGAACCTGAAGTTCACTCTGTGTAACTTTGTACCTTCTGCTGTATCTCAGTCCAAACTACTATGTAGGATTGTTATTCTCAGAATAAAATGAAGGGAGTCCCACATAGGAACTGCCTTTTATTCCCAAAGCACAAGCAGGGCACTGATTAATTGCTCACGGGGGAAAAAACGTACTGTGTTGTACATTTGAATGTAATGTAATTGAGCAATATAGAGTGGTTGAAAATAATTAATGCAATTTTTCTCTCCTCACATAAAATCTTAAAAATGAACAATTTTGTAATAATAACCAGCAGCCAAGCAGAGAATGAACTGTTCATGGGATGGATTGAACAGATCCCAGCATTTTCCTTTGCCTGGTTGAATCAGGCTCAAATTAGAAGAAGATATGCAGAGGCTACTAGCAAAATTAATACCTTTAAAGCAGGTTTACTGATTTCTTAATACATCTAATAAAATTGTTAAAGATTTTCCTCAGTAGATAAGCATCTGAAATTTAATTCTCACCCAGATTGAGAGATTCTGATGATCACAAAGCTTTGAAAATGAGATTTCCCACACTAAATGAAAATGAGGGTGTGGGACATAAGAGCAGCTGGTATTTCAGCAGAGAGCAAGTGAAGCCA
Organism: Protobothrops mucrosquamatus; assembly: GCF_001527695.2. Taxonomy (NCBI): domain Eukaryota; kingdom Metazoa; phylum Chordata; class Lepidosauria; order Squamata; family Viperidae; genus Protobothrops; species Protobothrops mucrosquamatus. The sequence goes on along the minus strand of NW_015386402.1, from coordinate 1,122,029 downwards.
TTCTTATGATGGGTCATATATTTTGACCATGTGACAGCAAAGAGGCCTGTAGGAAAAATTCTTTCATCCACTTTAAATATTTGTTAGCCTGAGATGAGGAGGAGGATTCCAAAGGCAGGGATAAATTTATTTGTATTATTGCAGAATGTAGACTGTATTGGCCAGTTTCCCATCACCAGTCACTGCAGGAAAATAACCTGCCATTTCTCCCTTGCTTTCTATGTGCAATGCACCACATAGGATCCTTATCATACCAATGCACCCATTGAATGAATACTGAACAATGGAGAATTGCAAACTTGAAAGCCAAAAGAAAGTAATGCAGAATTACTGACTGGCTAATCTGTGGCTGAGAACATCATTCACACTCTAGAGGCAGATCTGTCTGTAGTGCCAGCTCTCTTATTACATTAATTACAATTTTTGGTGCCAGGAAAAATTTCCTTCAGTCACAATGGTAGTTTAAACCATGAAGTGTGCTCCAGACCATCATCTCCTGTTGAATTTCCTATGCATCTGGGAAGACTTTTTCTATCTCTAGAATTTTCATAAGTTCATGTACAAAGGTATCCTTCAGCTTCCCTCCCCCTGCCCACAGTAACAATCTGGGCTAACGGAGAATGATAACTGTAAGTCATTGAATGTCGTGCATACTTTATTTATGCACAGCCAGTTAATATGGACTCATAGTATTGTACAATAAAAAGAACATAATCATAACCTAAGAATAAACTCAAATTTAAAACCATGACAACCTTTCCTAAGTTGGTACACCCAGAAATCATAGAAATAAGCAGTACACAAATGACAGAGCTTAAATGATCTTCTGAATGGTACAATTTCTAAGGCTTTTCTAAAGGTTAGAAAGGTTTCTAAAGGTTAGAAGAGATGGTGGCATCTTGATTTCTAATGGGAAGCTGCTCCACAAAGTAGGCAGCACGAATGAGAAAGAAACTATTCTTGCTCTCCTCTGGATTTGACATGGGGGAAGGGACTTCAGCAGCCCAAATTAAGATCCCATGCTAGACAGGTGGGGTCTACTGGAAGGAGATGGTCTTGCAGGTACCAACTGCCAAGTCAGCAAGGCTTTAAAAGCCATCGTGAGCATTTTTAATTGGGTCCATGAGCCTATCATGCCTTCTTTGGCAGGGCACCTGCTCCTTGGAATGTCACCCCTTCAGGGGAACATGTTGCCCTGGCCCTAATGTCCTTTCCTTGAAGACCTGACATTTCCCCCCATCCAGATCTTGGGATGGTGAATTGCTTTTTGGATTTATTTTTATTATTAGTTCTGACTTCTTTGTGGTTTCTGTTGATCAGATCTTGGTATTTTACTGATTGTTTTTTTGTATTGACTGCTTTTATTGTAAGCAGCTCAGAATTGGCTCAGTTGGGTGGCTCTGTGAAACTTGATTAAATAAATAAACAATGAATTAATTGCTAATGCAGAATCTGCCGCATCAGTGTTAAATCTGAATGGTGGCTCTCGCCCACCAGCACACAGCCAACAAAAACCTAGCATATGGCATAAACAATGAAATCTTTCAGATAAATTAAACACACAGCAAAGAAAAGTGATGCTCTGCCCTTTTGGGAATGTGACATATTAGAATGAAAACGGAGACAAGGTCTGCATAATTAAATTTCCTTTAATGTAAAAATAAATACTAAGCATACACAGGAGCAAATTTCTTGAGGATAAACCTTAACTGCTATCTCTGTACTTGCTTAATCATAGTTCCAATCTTTGCATCTGGGAGAAACTTTACTAACTTTTTGTTTCATAGGAATGACTAGAGTTAACATTCTCCAGAAAGTAGACTTTTCTCCAGAACTCTACCTCATTGCTCTGGTGAGGAGTTGCACATCTTGGTTCTAGCCCATATACAGATATGAAGTTAACTTTAAAGATCATGTGCAGACTCTACCTGTTGTCACAGAGATGTTTCAGTCATATGTATAGGGAGAGGGAAACTATCTCTATATTAAGTTAGTATGGATTCTGTTTATTGTAAAGAAATAAATAAAGTGACAGTCTTTATTGTGAAAACAGAGATCTCATTATGATGCTGTTGTGATATGTGTTGACTAACACATCAGAGCTTTCTATAGCCACATCTCTCTTCCTGACACACTAATTTCCCAGTGCATTTAAATGCATCCAGATGCATTTAAATCAAAGGGCAGTTCTTAACTTAATTTCTTAATAGATGGCTCGTCCATGTGAAAATTACATAAAACCATATGGAAATCCTTCAGATTTTCAGAAGTCATACCAAGTAAGTGAAAAAGCACTAGATACATGTGAAATGTATGCTCTTTGTCCCATGTTAGGCTCCTGTTAATTGTGCAGAAATAATCTATCATCAGTGGTGGGATTCAGCCAGTTCACACCAGTTTGGCAGAACTGGTAGCTAATTTTTTGTTGCCCAGGCCCAGAATGGACTTCCGGAAGCGGCATCCACACAGAGAACTGGTTGTTCACATATTTGAATCCCACCGCTGTCTATCATGATTAGGCCCAGCTCTTTTCCCATGCAGGACAACATTTCTTCTGCCATTGTTCTTACTACAAAATGAGGCCAAAACAATGGAATTCTACTTTCCATTATCCATAACTTGAACAAAGAGATCCACCTTCATCAGCTATCTAATGCCAAACCATTTGCATTCATGAACTTCAATTTAAAAATAAGCAAATACAAAACAGAACAATGACTTAACTATTGAGCACACAGCCTCTTTCCATGGCAAATCTACATCTCCTTTGTACAGAAACAACAGATTACTATCAAGGAAACAGAACTGGACCAAATCTGTTTCAGGGCTTCTCTTATGGAACTATTTCAGCTTACATAGTTAGGTGCTCGTAGGAGAACTGGAATGAACTCTATGAGGTAAGAGTAGTACATGCCTCCTTTATCCTGTTAAGTACCTGGAGGGGAAATGTTGCAAGCCTCACCTCACTGGTTATCATTATTATGTCATCCAGATCAATCATTTGCAGCTCAATGCATTGTAAATGCAGCTTTGATAATTCGTTACACTTTGTTAGTATTTATCAGTTCCAGGACTGTTTTAATCGGAAACAGCAAAGCAAGAAAGTCTAGTCACCAAATGTAGTCTCTTAGTTTTAAATATACATATATTTTTTCTAACACACACACACACACAAACAATGGTGAACTATTCAATTCAAGCTGCACAAAGAAAACATGGCAAAAATAATGGCAAGAGTGAAACTTTAATGAATGACAGGCAAATGGGCATCCACCATTCCTTCAGGAGATAAGACGGCTCCTTTAGAACCAAAGGGCTCTCTCAACAATAATCTCCTGAAAGAATGCAGGCTGTATGGAGCTTTAAAGCAGCTTCACACAAGGCAAGATGACTGCAATTCATTTTCTTACATGAAATCGGCATCACATGTCAGTTGTTCTGAAGTGGGATCATTCATATTATAGAAAGATAAACATGGCAAATTGTCTGAGTGAATAGCTGATCCCTTCTTACATAAATAACTGCAGTGGAACTATCCAAGAACATAAATTTAACTACAATTTAAATCCATAGTCCGTTTGCAATCAGCTCCCCTTTTCCTTCTGCTGATGAAAATTTTATCATCTCAAGAGGATTGGGGAAATCAGTTGTTTGCACTTTCAGTCCAGGTTTTGATACATTAAAAGAAACAAGGGAAAGATTGGACCACAGCTCGGTGGAAAATGCAATACTTTTGAATGTTGATTTCAACAACAAAATACTTTTATATACATGACTCATCAAATTATCATGTAAAATGGAATCACTTGCTTTGAACTAGTGTACTGAAAGAATAAGAAAGAGATATTAGCTCCTAGTTTCCATCAAGAATCCAAGTCTCCTTTTAAGTCTTTGAATAGAAATAAATGTCTTATCATCTCTCTTTCTTAACCCAGATTGCTGAAAGTCTATTCATTCCACAGAATGTCGGAAGGACTTTCCAGTTTAGTAAGTATTTTGAATATATGCCAAAGTGAAGGCATACAATGGCATGACAGGTACTAGGTGATTTGAATCAGTTAGGGTTTTGTTGTTGTTGCTGCTGCTACTCATGGTAGAATGGGAGCGAGAAAGACATGTATCAGACTAAGCTGGGAGTTGCACCAGCTTTGTGGACATTTCTCCATGGGGCTTTGGCATAACTAAGTGCCATGCCCCAACCCTGCTTTTGGGTATTTAGGATGGTTTACTTCTGGGTCAGTTACAGTGGAATAAAAATGGCAAGAAGTCCAATGTCAGTTTGTAATGCTGGGATTCTGCAGAGTTCGAGGATTGGGACATATTCCCATTAATGAGAATTCCTAGATGAATGAATCCAATGAATTACAAAGAGAAAAAGTGTTTTGGTTATGAAATTTAAAATGCCTTTCCTGTACATATCTTGGAGAAATTCATATTTGTCTTTCCACAAATGGTGCTAAGCAAGCTATCAGTAAATGGTTCCTTCTGGAAATCATAACTATACATAACATGGTGGGGTATATCTATTCAGCAAGGACATATGTTTGTGTTTGTATGTCTGGAATAGGGCAATGCCTCCCTTCCTAAAGCTAATTCTGATGAAAGTCTTTTTAAACTTTATCTTAGTTTGGATTACCAAACTCCAAAGTTTTGTTTCTTCTTAAATGCAGGAGCCTTCCATGCCACTCTTGTTTTCACATCCTATGAAACAATTTTAGGCTCACCTGTGAGTCCATTTATATAGATGATCTCAAAATGTTAACATTTAAGTTTTTCTAAAAGTCAGAAAAGATGGTGCCATCTTTTGGGAAGCTGCTCCACAAGGTAGACACTACTAATGAGAAACAAATTGTTCTGGTTTTCCTCCAGATCTGATATGGAGGAAGAGACTTCAGCATATTAGACAGGTGGGTTATGTATATGATGTACAAGGGCCTTATACATATCATAAGGGTATGATAAGGGTATGATAAGGACCAGGAACACATGTTGTAGGCAGTCTCACAACATCACTGCTGTGATGGAGCTTATCTGTTCATTCTATGGCTACATGATGAATGAGTGTGGTCTGCTACTTAAATTCCCATTTTCCAGAAAACCAACTGTGGAGGTTGTTATCCACAATGATCTTAGGATATTCTACAACTTGCCTCCACCTTGTCTTTGGACGTTATTGTTCTCAGCACAGAAAGCTGCTGTTTTTAATTTTCTGGAATAAAGATGATGCTTGAGACTGGTCTTTCTTCTATATCAGGGCAGCCTATACATAAAAATGAAGAGAGAGGCAGGTCCTTTGTTTTGCTGCATGCTCAGTCCCCACTAAAACAATGAAACTCAGCTTCAGCAGAAAGCTTGGCAGGTGCCAAGAGAAGACTTTCCAACACTTTGCTGCCAATGGGCATCGGGATGCCCAGCCTGCTTTGAGTTTTTAAGAGCTGATTCTAGGGAAACTGCCAAAGTAACTGCACCCTCTGACAGTGGGGAAGCTTCCCAGCCAAGATGTTTTAGCTGCCTTTCCCTCACCCGCTGGGCCCTTGAATAAGTGGCATTTTAATCTACACTCATTCACAAAGAAAATTGCAGCAGGGCAATGTTTCAACAATATACAGCAGCCTATATGATTTGTTCCTTTGAGGGGCAATATCTGCCAAACAAACTCAGCATTCAAGAGGCCACAATTTTGTAACCAGCAACAGATTGAGGCAATGAGCGGAATTGAGGAAAAACAGGTTAAAATGAGTTCAGCATTGTATGGGGTTTTTTTTCAAAATATTTCCTACTGTAAAAAATTAAATTGGAGAGGGACAGAAGGGAGGGGGTTAAGAGGGAGGGAGGGAGGGAGGGGGAGAGAAAGAAAGATGCACGTGAATGTACAATTTCATCAGACAATCTGCTTCCATGATCTCCAGGTGTTGAACCAAGCAGAAACTTTTCCGAAACAAATACTTTACATGCCTGGTTCAGTCAAATTTTGCTAGGATATCTAGCTTACTAAAACACAAGGATCTAAGAAAAGTCTTTTGGGGCAGACTAAAAATCTAGACTTCTGATTTCATAGTGGCCAAGAGAATAACAATGGGAAGTCCCAAAGCAAGGCCTGACTGCACTAGTACTTAGCCAAATCTGTTTGCCAGGAAACAGTTCTGAGAGTATTGGCTTTGATACAATCTGTTCTGGATGTGGGGAAAAAACAATATCAGGCTTTACTGCCCAGAAATGTTTTTCTGAACCGCCAACCTTATATATTTAGACCAGTGAGACTTAAAATTACAATATCCAAGTTGAGTAGAGCTTTAACACTGGTTTGATTTAATGCTCTTCCTTTAGCCACTTTGGAAGACAGATAAAGATATATATATTCCTATGCTGCTTAATTATGTCCATGTGATAACAGATGCTATAGAATCTATTGCCCACATTTTACTCTACTGCTGCCTTAATATAGATATTAGACAACCTGTGCCCTGCTGGGCCATCATTTCAGAGATCTTTCCTTAGCTAAACAGAGAAACAGAATGATCATGCATGGGCAAAAAAAAATAATACTGGGAACCAGAGTGACTTCTGACTTCCTGCTGGCTTCTCCATTGAGTTTCCTTGTGGGAAACTAGCAGGGAGTATCAAAAAATTATTTCCTTCCTTCCTTCCTTCATTCCTGCCTGCCTGCCTGCCTGCCTGCCTGCCTGCCTGCCTGCCTGCCTACCTGCCTCTGCCTGACCGCCTGCCTGCCTGCTTTCTTCTTTTCCCCTTCCCTTTTCATTAGGCAGATAAGTGGCTGCTGCTGAGTGGGGCAAGCAGTGAGGTATCACAAGAGTGGCTGGAAAACTGCATTACTTGACAGCAGCAACAGCCTGGCAGAGCTGAAGCAGCAGCAGCCTGGCACCATGGAAGCAACCTCAACTTCCACAAATTTCATTCCCTTAGGAGTCATGGCTCCTGAATTTTGGATTTGAGCTATCTTATTTCAAAAATGATTGCCCTGGGATATACTGTTTCACCAAGTTAAAGGTTATGGGAACAAGAGTTTTAATACTACATAGATTAGAATCCATTTTATTTGCCCTCACTTGGCAAAATACCCAAGTCAATCTGATACTTTCTACATACAAATTCTGCTTTCTGATCAAAGAGACTCTATCTCTCTGGATGTTGCCATGTTTGGTTAGACTGCTAGTAAGGCAAGACTTAAAATGACTAATTCCCATCCTTCAATATAATCTATTGCTAATTGTTAAACAATAAATAAAGATAGATATACGATAGATATACAATAGAAGGACAAATAGACAGTCAGTTTATTTTTATTTTTATTTATTTTTCATATTTTTGAAAAGCTCATCTCCCTTTAATTATATTAAAACATTTAAACAAGGAGATAAAAATTAATACAAACTGATATAACGTAAGGAAGAAAAAAGAAAAAGAAATAAAAAGAAGAGGAAAAAAAGAATAATTGAAAAGAAAGAAAAAAGTTATAATGAACTGGCTTCCAATAATCTCCACAACAGTTATAGGTGCAAATATATTTCAATCTCAAATTACATCATATTTCACTTCTTTCTATAATCTGTCCTTCTAGTCAGCAAAACCACAAATCACAAGTTAATTTTTTTTTCATTTTTACACATGAGGCTTCTTGTCCACAATAAATGCAGATAACATCTTTTCTCTAACCAAAAAAGTCAATTTATAAATTTCAGCAAGATCTGTCAACTTTGTCAACTATTCCTAAATAGTGGGTAGTGCTGAATCATTCCATCTATGTGCGTATAGTAATCTCGCCACAGTAATCATATATTGGAAAAAAAATACCTTCCATGGCTTTTTTTATAGCTGTTTATCGATTAATCCTAAAAAGAAAAATTCTGGCTTAAATTGAATATTAATCTTCAAAATCCTCTGGATCAAAATATCTATTTGAACACTCGTAAGTTGACGGTTCATTTGCAGAGCATTCTGATTTAAAATGAATGATTTTTCCAGTACATTTTTCCAGTCTGCATACTGTACAACTAGATATGAGTTTCAATTATGCCACTGATCTTGCCACAAGCTTTTTGGAATTCTCCTTTTCTAGGCTTTTTTCTTGCAGTTAATTTTCCTAGAAGAAATAGAAATTACTCTTTGGCACGACACAACATAAAAATATATTATAAAAGCTTGTCTGTTTAGGATAAAACTGAGGCATCTGCATTTTTGTAAAATGTCATCTTAGGTAGTATAGATTTACTCACATCCATTGGCTGTAGGTTATGCCTGAACTCCTCCCTGAAGTATCCCCAAATTCTGCCATGAGAATTCAGCAACAGAATATCTGATATCCAGTTGAGCTGCTTTATACATGTTTTATAAAGGTCAATGTGCATGAACTAAGTGTCAACACATCTGTTTTGATTCTTCAGTCTCTACCAAACACACGTACACAAAGGTCATTTTTTGGCTCTGACCTCTTGTAGCCCTTAGAGGCCAAAGCATTTAAAAAAAAAATAATAATAATGTGCAACTATCAAGCAGAGAAAAGGTGTGCACTTTTATACAAAGTGGTATCAACCTAAAATTCTAGAGCCGTGCACCTTATATGATTGTCAAGTTGGAAAAATACAGAATCTTGCATATTGAATCTAATGAGTATATAGTTTTGTAAAGAAATTCTGGACTAATCATTTCTTACACTTTAATATTTATTTCTAGTTGTCTTTTTGGATAGAAGCCATGTAGATGGTCTGTTAACAGTTACATTATGTGGAAATATTTTATATTTACAGTGCAGGTGAGTGTATTCAGTATTCCAACAAGCAAAGACATAACTCACTCACATTGACCGATTTTATGTTAACTGAACATCTTGCTCAAGAAGATAACTGGCTTGCAAGCTCAGACAAGTGTTGTGCTAATAAATTTTTCTGCACTTTTTTCTACTATTCTCATTTAATATGAAATAGAGGAAGAATTAAGATAGAAGCCATAGATAAGGTAACAACAGCAATCTGTTTAATCACAAGGCATCTGAAGAAAAGAAAATTGGGACCTTCAGTTGCCTTTCAGTAGACAGACTGAGTAAACTTATTGATTGTCCTCTCCTTCTATGCTGAGATGCAATATATTTCAATTTAAGTTATAATAAATATTTCCAATTTGCACCTGTTCATATAAATCAGCATATATAACAAACATATACTTTTTTGTCCTCTTTTATGGTAATAGATTTTACCTTGGGGTAATGCAGACATGGACTATCTACCTATCTATCTGTCTAATCTATGAGACTGGCAAATAAATTTTGGATTAAGTTGTGTGCCTATATGGATGTGTGTGAGACATTAAAAAAATTCTTTAGAAGATGGAACAAGCGAAATTAACAAGAAGCCAGGATGATACTTGCTGCAGAAGACAAAAGAAAAGTGGAAAGTAAGAAGCAGCTGAGCCAAGATAAACTGAACTGAAAATAAGAAAGATTGGAGCTCTTGGGGAGCAGGTGGATCCCCTTCCAAATAAAGCACCGATTTAAGTGACCCATCACTTTTGCTTTCTAAAGATACTTTTGTGGAACCAAAAAAGCATTCTTGGAAAAACAATTAGCGATGCTTGAGGTTAGTGCTTAGTTTCACAGCATACCTGCTCTGATTTTTTTTTTAAAAAAAATAATCAATGGCATCCAACATAAAATAAGATGGAGCATGGGATAATTGAATGCCAGGGTGTCATGAAACCTACAGGAATTCCTCAAGTATCAAGTTGTAGATTCAGGTTCTAGGCATGGTCCTCTACAAAGCATTGTTGGGTTCTCTGGCCTGATATGTCTCTTCTCTTTGCATGTTTTACAACAAATCACAGCCTCATCCCCCTTCCTAAAAGAACCTCATAATAAAATTTCATGCAGGCAAATGAGGAAAAAAAAACCCTGCCTTTCCATTTGCTCCCCAATGATGCAATACAACAACAACAACAACTTTATTGTCACTTTGAATGTACACCAATTGGCATACATCAAAATGAAATTTCATTGCATACATCTCTCAAAGGGCCACCACCTCCGATATACACTCCTTGTTCGTGGCCAGCTCAAGTTTCAGATCGACCATTTTAGTCTCTAGGGAGTGAACGATGGCAAACGGAGCTCCATGTGGACTAGCCCTCAAATTAGCTTGTATTCCTGCAAGACAACCTTGCCTCCTTTCCTTTTTCTGATCCTGTCTCTTCCTTAAAGAGGCCTTGCTTCTTTTTGCCCCTGGAGCACGCTGCCACCGTCACCAACTCCTCCAATAGTGCTTGGAGGTAATATTTGTAGGTTATGACTTCTGAATATCCTTTGGACTGTGAGTACTCTGAGCTATAATAAGATTCATTTTTTAAGCAAAACTGGTTGTCTTCTGAAAAGCTACCCCCTTTCATAGGAATAATTATTATTGTACACACTAAAATCCAAATGTATATTTTCTCTGCTTCTTTTATTTACAACTTAAAGTGCTTTCCCCAGTAAATCAACAAATATGAGTATTCATGTCACCAAGTACTGATGATTAAAAATAATTACTTTAATGGTAGCTGGCCTGGTGCCAAACATGATTAGGAGCTGCATTTCAAGCATGATAGTAGATAATTTACATTTCCTTTCAACTAATTCCAAACTACTTTTAATGGATTCTATTTTAGTTTTTATGAATTAATAGAAATTTAGTGACCAGTCTTCTATATTTCAGTCACAATTTGCTCACATCCGTAAAATTGTCCTCAAAAGAAGAGTGCACCACGACAACTCTTCCCCTCTCAGAAACTAAATTACTTACTTGTATTGTTATGAATACAAGGCAAATTGGGGAGAAATCTTTCTTTCTTGGCACTTGTAATTCACTAAGGAAAAGGTAAGCAGACATCCTGTATGTTGCATTTGTTTAACAGAGCCTAATAAGATAAATAGGTTGCCTGGTAGTTGTTTTCCAACGTTCAGATTGATCAATGCACCTGGTTCTGGTGCCAGAAAGGACGTTTCCTGTGTCACTTGCTCCAGGGCTGCCTCAGGTTTAAAAGCATCTTGAGCTAGGAATCTTCTTATAACAAGTCTCCCAGGGCTACCCCCTCTAGAGATCTTCTAGCATTATTATCCAGGGTCTAGATAAGCATTGTGGGCAAACAGTATGAGCTCTGGAAGAGCCCCCTAACTCAACATTGCTATTATCAGTGCTAGGCCAAGGGCAGTTATTCTCCTTACATTTAGAGAACATAAAGAGAAGGCCCAGGAGGAAGAACATGACAGGGACTCTTGATATCTTTGATTCAGAGCAACAAAGAGAAATGTAGATTCTTTAACCACAATGGCAAAAGTGTGGGAAGCTAGCCACTATTGTGTTGGATGCTCCATTTCAACACCATGCTGAGTTCATGCTGAAGCCAAGTGTGACTCTCATTTTTCTTTCCATCTCAGTCTGTCTATCTAGATACACTGGAGTATCTTCATGTTTTGAATTTGGTGTCTTAATACATCTCTTATTGTTGCAGCTCCTATTATACCCTTTATGAATTGCTTCAAATGTATTTGGTGTTTATTGTAATATTATTAACACATTTATTTAAATTCATCTTAGAAGATAGATGATAGACGGATGATAGATAGATAGACAGACAGACAGATAGACAGACAGACAGATGATAGAGACTCTGAAACCTCCACCAAGAATCTATCAATAGAGATTGGCCTGGGCATGGGATTACACTTTGCCAAAGGCAGAGAGGTGGGAATTTAATGAACCTTGCACAGTATGGCCTTGTATTAGCTTAGTAACAACAACAAAACATCTGGATGATTTGCAGCAAAAGGAAAAAAACAGCAAATGATCAAAAACTTCTCTCACTACAGTTTTCAGGTTCAGAGAGACGGGGAAGGGGAGGGAGAGAGAGAGAGAGGGGGAAAGAGTTTAATATTACAGAAGTTCCCTACCCCAGTTTACAGCCCACAGATGGCCAGTATTTAAAAAAGAATGCTATAATGGTTAATTGCGTCTCAATAAAGTATTCACCAGCAACGGAGGAAGGAAGAATAAACTTTATCCCAAATAATTTAACCCCTGGGTCATCTTAGATGCACTGAGAATATCATAACATAGGGAGACACATATTTTCTTTGTAATCTTCCTTCTCAGAGTGGGAAATTCTCTTGAATTCAGAGTTGATGTCCTTTAGGTAAATACAATAATCTCCTATGAGCAAGAACCGATTAACGTGAGCCAGTCCTGAGCCGGTGACCTGGGGTGGCTAAGGAACTGGTTTCTATGTATTCAAGACTGATGTGACAAGCAGTTTGCCTAGAGCTTTTGAAGTCTTCATCTTGATGGATAAGGTTCTCATTCATCTTAATGGGTTGACTGAATATAGTCATCTAGTAAGGCGAGTGAACAATGAACTCATACAGTTTCTATGCCAAATGATTCCACATGAAATGGCTTTCTTGCTTTCAATTTTCTCCTCTTTTTATTAAAAAAATCTGGAGAAATCTAAGTTGAAACATGCTTTGTCTGTCCAAGATAACTAGGGTCATAATCCAGAAAGAAAATGAAAATTACTGCTCCTTTTTCTCTTTTGTCCATCAGTAGTGATAAAAAAAACTCATACACCCCCCAAATTTTGTCTAATAAATAAATAAATCTGCACATACAGATTCTGTGAACTTATATTAATCAAGAGCTCAATTATATGAATATTAATTAACAACACAGTCACATGAATATTGCACAGATATATCATATAGAATGCATTCATAGATATCCACATACTGTAAATGAGTGAAACTAACCAGTGTGTGTGTGGGGGGGATGATTTGGTGTGCAAAATAGGAACAAGAGATGAAATTATTTTATGAATGATGTTAAAACTTCCTAGTTATATCAGCTATTCCACTGTAGTCTTAGCTAAGAGCTAAATCAGAGAAAAAAAACTTGTTTTCTGGTGCTAGGGGACTCTCCAAACAAATCAACTAAGCATCTTGTAGGTTTGTTTGGAGAGTCCCCTACCACTGGAAAGTATTTTTTTTTCCCTAGTCTTGGCTGCTAGACTCCTCAATTCCATACTGCCTTCCTCTAAATATGAGTTTGTCACTTCACTTCTTAAAATGTGATACCTGAAATAAGATACAATATTTTAAATGTGCCCTTATGTTGTTTTTGTTCATTAGGTAGACATGAGGAATAGATTAATAAATATTTACCAGTTTAGGTTACTATGGGATATATGAAATAATATAATGGTTTGGGGAAATGAAATTATAAATACGTGCTATGACATCCTTGAAAACTGGCCTGCTAAAATCTGCGGTTCTAATTGTTTCCGACCCAATGGAATGTTGGAAATAAATTACACAAAAGAAGCTTGGGGAAATGTCTATCTGCTTTACTGTCCATCAGCTGGATGATTGTCTAAAAATTTAACAAACCAGGGCCAAATTGGATGTTGGGGGAGGAGCCAGCAAAAGAAAGATTAAATTTGGAAATCGTCTGGATCCTGATGGGGATTTGGAGAAAAGCATTGCAGAAAAAGATCCCCAAATGCAACCCTCTAGGAGAGGTGGTTGCAAAGCAGCTCAGAATATTGTTGACTTTTCCACTCTTCCTTCCTACTCACACAACCCAGAGCAGAATGGCTGTTAAGGGGTTGAGAAGAATTCTAGAAGTTGTGTGCATTCCCTAACTTGTTATTTCTTCGAAGTGTTTGCTTACAAAGTGGCAGCTTCCTCTAGCTATTCCATCAACATGACTCTGATTGAAAAAAATACTGAAAAGGGGCACTTGAAACTCCATGTTCAATTAGTGATTTATTTGTGTTAAGTTTCCACTTCAGAAAGGAACAATGAATAGCTACTGTAATAAGAGTTTTGTGCGATTTCCTACACAGTTCATTTTGTGATCAGCTGAAGAGAGATCTTCAAACTGCTTCAAGAATACCAACTAATACTTTATTATAGGTTTGCCTGTAGGCAATTATATTCAATAGAGAACATTAATACTGCATTTGGAAGCCATTGTACATATTCTCCATGACTTTGTTGAAAAGAATGCTGATGACTTTCTAGTTACTTTGTATTTTTAATTCAGAAGGCAGTGTTGCATGATATTGCAGGGCTACAGAGGAATTTTTTTTTTAAAAAAAGAATATGAATTCCAGTAAACCTCCAACAGAAAGTTATGTCAAACAAAATAAGAATCAAATTATTTAATGTAATATTGTGGTTGTTAATTTAACCCATTAAAAATACTAATAGTAATAATAGTGGACATGGCAATATTTGGAGTACCAGAAGAGAAATAACTGGAGAAAATCACAAAATACAAAAACCTGCAAACAGAGGTAGAATGACTATGGCAAAAGAAAGCAAAGATAGCACCAATTGTAATAAGCATCTTGGTTTGTGATCCCAAAACATCTGGAGCACCACTTGAACACCATTGGCAATGACAAAATCTCCATCAGTCAATTACAAAAGGCAACTTTACTTGGAATAGCTGTCTCACTGCAATGATACTTTTACACTATCAAACAATACTATTTGCCTATTCCAGGTGCTTGGGAAGGACTCAATAGGCAGATAAAAGTGCCAATCCAGACTAAAAATCTGGTTGACTGTGCAACTAATCATAATAATTCTATCCTTTCATTTAAACTCAGACCATAACATTAACATTTTCACAGTTGTACTTTTTAAAATGACAGTGAGAATTCCCGTTGTTAACATGTAAATGGACAAGATAGGTCACAACAGAATGCTACAACTAAGCATGAGTCTGAGATTGAAAACAAATATTGGAGAGGAAGGTTAAAATCAAATTATTCTGAACATTCAAATATTATTTGTTTTTCAGCTACTCATAGGACTGGTCTTTAGATAACAACAAGCATAACTATATAGCTAAAAGAACTCTATAAGAGGCATATTTGAAGAACAACATCTTGGGGCATGGGACACTCACCATGCCAAGCATGATGGGATTCTTGCAGCAAGGGACAATGTGATACCTCCTTTTGTCATACACCTGAGAGACTCTTTGGTATTCAAGTCAGCCATTTGCTTCCATCAGCTCTTCTCTGTATGAGAACCAACTTCATTTGGTTAGCGCTAATTCTAACCAAATGAGCTCTCACCCACTCAAGGTTGACTCAGCCTTCCAGATTATTGGGGGCAATATGCCAACTCTGTGAACTGCTCAGAGAGGGCTGTAAAGCACTGTGAAATGGTATATAAGTGTAAGTGCTATTGCTGTTGCTATTGCTAGCGCTTGCCAGCCTTGCATCCCTCTCTCATCTCTCACACAATTTTCCTTTGGATAGAAAACACATCTTGCTGCTTCTTCTCACTGACATCTGAATGTCTCAGTGTAGTATTTATTATAAGTGTTATATGGTATCTCAGATACAAACTTCAAGAGTCTCCACCAGGGATAACCTTTATAACCTTACTATCTTTGTCTGGAAAGTTAGTATACAAGGCAAGGTCATTCAGATGACTTGTTTTTAGTTTTTTTCCGTGTTGTGTCCTGTGGTTGAACAATAAGGATGCTGTTCCATAAAATTTGCATCCTTAAAGTTGTTTTGCTTTTGTTCCAATTTAACTGGGCTGTGGGGCTGAAGGAGTCCCTAGTTGCCATGCTGTGTGCTACAGAGCAGAAGTTTACCATTTTTTCAGGCCAAGGACTCCTATTAGGACGTTAAAAAAAAAAAGTTCTATAATCCTTGATCAAAAGCAAATGTTTAATACCAGAACCCTATCAAGTTCTCATGGAACTCTAGAGTTATACAAAACAAAGTTTGAAAAATCCTACTATAAATCATTTATTTATTTATTTATTTATTTATTTATTTATTTATTTATTTATTTATTTATTTATTTATTTATTTATTTATTTATTTATTTATTTATTTAGTTAGTTAGTTAGTTAGTTAGTTAGTTAGTTAGTTAGTCTGATTTGTGTAGCCACCCATCTCCCTTGTGTGATTCTGAGTGGCTGACAAGTTAAAACAGCAAAATACATGCCAAACATTTATATATGCCAAAAAACAATAGTGATGTCTGATGTATAACATGCCAAACAGAATAGTCATCACACTGAACCAACAGCTGTAGGTTTGGCTTCAGCCACTAGGTTTTTAATTTAACATGCAAAGATTTAAGAATGGGATTCTCTAAATTCACAGACTGCATATCTCTGGAACATCTTGCCTCAGCTACTATATGTCTAAATATTCAGAAAGTGCATAAGCTTACGCCAACTGGGAGGAGAAAAAAAATACCATCATATTTCTTAGACTATGTAATGGATCTCACACTGCATGCGATATTAGCAATATGCATAATTCTATTTCTTCTTCATCTTTCTCTATATGACACAATTAATTCAATCTTTTATTTTTCATATTCTCTGTTCCTAGTAGGAGGGCTGAATCATATTTCAAGGAAAAAGAATGCTTAATTAAAAGCATTGTTCCAGGATGTTTTCTCTGCAAGATGAACTAAAAACTGTGGCCTGTCTGAAAGGTTTTATAGGCATCTTGACATTGGCAAGTTCTATATGATCTTTGATCTTTACATTCTAGAAATAAAGAAGTTTGGTACTCTGTGTGTGCGTGTGTGTGTGTGTGTGTGTGTGTGTGTGTGTATGTGTGTGTATGTGTGTATGTGTAGTAAGAAAGCTTAAGAGAGATCTTCCACTATTCTCTTGGAAGACCAGAATTTGCTTCTAACAGCTGGAATGTATATTTCCCAAAAAGGAGAAATAATAATAATAAAAAACCACATCTTGCTTCTTCTTCCCATGAAATGTTGGGAAAGCCTTTATTGTAATCTAACATTATTCGGTTCCTGGTAAGACATAATTTGCATATTTGATGGCTCTTCCTCATTCCTTCTGGCCTTGCAAGTAGGTATAGACATGAGTCCAAAATCAAGTTTACATTTTTTCCCTCCTTTCCCCTTTTTTTTAACCCTACCATACCCAAATTGCTTGATGACATGTTCTTGAAAAACCTGAAGCTTGCAACAATTTTATATAACTCCAACTTATCTAACATTTATAGATTCTGGACTCCTTTTCTTTTGGCCAGCACAGAACTGTGATGTTGTAGACTTTCTCCACATACACCCCATCCCCCGAAAAGGGGGGGGAAGATTTCCACTTGCTTGTCAGGACAGTAGAATGCATAATGAAGCATATCATTATATGCTTAGGTTCAAAATTTCTTAAAAACAGCAGTGTGATTAAAAGTGGTGATGGGATCTTCACATGTTCCCCCTTGCTTCTTGGCCAGTGGCATTAATTAAGTCCAACAAATGTGTGGAGGAATAGAAAATCCCCATCCTCGTACTGTAAGGAGAAAACCATTGAAAGAATCATGCATCCAAATTCCAGGGAATCTTAAATGTAACTGAATACTGGACAGAATGCATTATGAACATAAGACTTTAAGCATGGCACTTGGCAACACTTGAACCTAGTATTAATCGAGACTTCATTCATGTGTGCAAGATACAACATATGTAAGTGACATAAGCTGAATATACATTTGGTTGCTGAATTTTGCAGCCCTCATTTGATTGATAATTTATTTTGAATTTAATCAGCTAAGGTTGGAGGAAAAGCAAACAAAATGACCCCTGGGGAGCTTTCTTTGTTTCAAACTTTTGAGGCCTCAGAGATGCAGGCTTCCAGTTGTGCTAATAATAATAATAATAATAATAATAATAATAATAATAATAATAATAATAATAATAACAACAACAACAACAACAACAACAACAACAACAATAATAATAATAATAATAATAATAATAATAATAATAATAATAATAATAATAATAATAATAATAAAGTTGGAAGGGACCTTGGAGGTCATCGGGTCCAACCCCCTGCTCAGGCAGGAACCCTACACCATTTCAGACAAATGGCTGTCCAGTCTCTTCTTTAAAACTTCCTGTGTTGGAGCATTCACTGCTTCTGGAGGCAGGTTGTTCCATTGGTTAATTGTTCTAATTGTCAGGAAGTTTCTCCTTAGTTCTAAGTTGCTTCTCTCCTTGATCAGTTTCCATCCGTTGCTTCTTGTCCTGCCTTCAGGCGCCTTGGAGAATAGCTTGACTCCCTCTTGTTTGTGGCAGCCCCTGAGATAAACACAACATGACTACAGTCTTGGCAGATAGTGAATACTGCCTGCAACCTGGACAATTCCTTTGCTTTCTTTAGATTTTAGACAGCCTTTTTCTTCTTTTTTTTCTTTTTTCTTTTGCTCTTTCTCTCTCCTTCTTTCATTACTAGTGTTGCTGCTGTTGCTGGAAATATTTTCAAAGTGGAACACAATGTTTTGAGTTGCCCAGTCAGAATTTAACTGTCCCTTTTCAGTGTTGCCAAACTTCCTGTTTTCAACAAAAAAAAACACAATTTATTATTGTGGTGGTTCTTTAGAATTCAAAAGATTTTTCAGGCACAAACCCACCCAGCCCTCCCCAGGCTTGGCTTTTCACGTCTTTTAAAAAAAAAATAAACTTGCCGGCTTCCTCTTAATTATTCTTCCTGTCTAATAGCACAGAAATATATTTAACCTTCTCAATTGCTAGTAAGATGCAGAAAGTGTTTTAATTATTCACCAATTTGTCAACCCAAACTTCAAAGAACAGGGGATTATTTTTCACGTGCCGGAGAACAGTGGTATGCTAGCCGTCTTTAATTTCTCAGGTGCTTTGGCAGAGCTTGCAGTTGTGGTTCTCTCAAAGCCAGTTTCAAACAAGCCACAGATTCAAACCTTCCTGGTCAGCTCTGTAATGAGTTCATCAATCAACAGCAGATTCAAGACACAATGTGGCGATAGGCATCTTGGCACCCCACCCCACCCGCTTTGTCTAATATGAGGAGAACTCATTGAAAGCCTCTGCAGAAAAGCAGAATTTAAAAGCAGTTCGGGAACATGCACCTGCTCCTTCCAATCTCTTCGACTGAAATGAGGGCTACATATCTGGGAACGAAAGTGCAAGTGGCTGGCAAGAAATATCTTTGTCCTTCAAATCTGTCGGAAAACATTCAGGAATGCAGAGACTGAGAGGCCCGGCAGAAAATTAATTGCAGCACCTGTCCCCACAGTCTTCTCATGGCATCCTGCTTAGGGCAGCCTATCAGATCTGGACTGCAAAAATCCAGAAGGCTGCTAGATGGCAGAAAGGGATGGAGGAAACTCAGTCTCTGTGCTGCCCTCTAAAGGGCATCCATATCTTTGTATGGATCTATGCAGGGCTTTTTTTCCCTCATAGAACGCCCAAAACGGAGTTCCGGCACCTTTTTTGGATGGAACCTTGTAGGGTAGGCAAGGCAGGTTGTATGACGTGTGTGAGTTCTGGCACCTTTTTTTTTTTTTTTTTTTTAGAAAAAAAGCACTGGATCTATGTCTCGTAGCTCTAATTCTATGCCTGGTTTGCTCCACTGTTTTATGTCTGTTGAAGACAATGGCCTAAAAAAGTGAGAAAGTGAGAAACGCAGAGTACTGAAATAACTCATGTTTTACTGCTTGATTTTACTACCTTCAATGGAAAGTATCAATTCTATCAAACATTTCAAACTGTAAACCACACACTTAGGATTCTATCCACCGTTCCGCCTTGCCATCACCATTGCCATTTAGTGGACATCCAAAAGAATCTTCCCTGAAAGGAAGCTACAGTGTAAGGTGGGATAATAATTTGCACAATATACCCATTCATTTTTCTTGTATGTATGCTACTAGCTATTGAGTTTATTGGATGGTTCACCTAGTTTAGTAGGAAAATAATCCTAGATTCTAGAACAGGAATCTGCACTGAATGATACTTTCAATCTTCTAGTTCAGTGTTATCTGCACTGACTGGCAGCAGCTTTGAGGGATTTCAGATGGGAGAGTTTCTGAGGTCAAGGAAGATAAGAGTGGCTAAGGACTGATCTTGGGACTTCAGTATGCCTAGCAGGCACTCCAATCCTGAGTATAGGCCTTCTTTTCATCTTGGAAGCCCCAAGGACCATTCAATAGAAATCAGCAACAGAATAAGCAGGATTTTTTTTCAGTAGTGATAAAGAGTGCAGAGAAGAGCAACAAAGATGATCAGGGGACTGGAAGCTAAAACATATAAAGAAAGTTGCTGGAATTGGGTATGTCTAGTTTAAGGAAGAGAAGGACAAGGGGTGACATGATAGCAGTGTTCCAATATCTCAGGGGTTGCCACAAAGAAGAGGGAGTCAAGCTATTCCCCAAAGCACCTGAAGGCAAGACAAGGAGCAATGGATGGAAGCTAACCAAAGTGAGAAGCAGCCTAGAACTAAGGAGAAATTTCCTGACAGTTAGAGCAATTAATCAGTGGAACTGATTCACTCCAGAAGTTGTGAATGCTCCAACACTGGAAGTTTTTAAGAAGAGATTGGACATTTGTCTGAAATGGTATAGGGTTTCCTGCCTGAGCAGGGGGTTGGACTAGAAGATCTCCAAGGTCCCTTCTAACTCTGTTATTCTGTTAAGACAAAATAATATAACTGGCCAGATTTTGAAGATCCTTTACTTTGAAAAAGTGGACTAACCACATTTCCCATCAGCTAGCATAACTTTTTCATTATTTGAGTTTTGTATTGCACTTGTAGCTGCATTTTGTTTTCTGGAGCTGCATATTTTACATCTGACTATTTACTTTACTTATACTGATAGCATCAGGTAAGAATTTTGCAGTTGTAAAACTGCAATTCCAGCAACTCTAGTGATCTAGCATATTCCTATCAATTTAAACAGTCTTATACATGAGAACTTGGTTTGCTATTTTGATTTCCTCTTGATTGACTATGTATAGATTCCTGGCGATATGTTTCTGCTTGAATCTAAAAGAACCATTTTCTGGGCAAAGGTATTGTTTGATGTTTGGTATCATTCATGAAGGGAAAATACCATCACAATCTTTCAAAAGACATACTTTTCTTTTCAGGTATCTCCTCTCATTCAATATCCCTACTATAGGGGTTCACTTTTAGTGGCAATGACATTTAACTTTACTACCCAGAACATGATTGATTTTTTTGGCTCCAACCTCTGGAAAAATAAATCCTAGAAAAGAATCCTTTTCCATGGGCCACTTCTGAAACATTTTTTTTTAAATTCCATCAACATTATTCTGCATATTTTCTTTTTCTTTTATTCTTAAATCTATAGATAGTCACCAATTTACAAAATATAACATGCAATTCTGTGTCATTATTAGAACCAAAGTATTATCTTAAAGTATCATAAAATCCATGCCGAGGAAGACCACATTGCTTCATCCTTTGGTAAGTAAAAATATTTCCTTTCCCAGGAAGCAAAAGTTAGACATTTCCAAAAGTCAATCCTTAATAAATGGAATAATATCACTTTTCCAATTTCTCAGTATTATTAGACCTTTTAGCCAACTCCCATGCATGATACAACTGAAATTCTTCATAGACAGTCAGATTCCAGAGCTCTGATATATAATTCAACATCCATTCAACATCTTTAACTTTTAAACATCTCCTCATAAATCTACTTATATACATGAAAATATTATTCCAAAAAGTGTTAAAGGTATACAGGTCATGTCACATAGGTTATTGAACCCTCAAAATCTTTTACATCTCCAACAACAACAAAATCTAATAGACAGATATCTTTATAATATTTTTCTCTCAGTCTTATTTTTCTCCCCAGTAATATTCTTAAATGCATTTTGATTCTTCATCTCTATCATTCCACCAAGCCTCCTTTTTCATTCTTCTGAATGGAAAACGGCATTGGCATTGGCATAATTCATTTGGGCCAAGTAGTTTCCATAACTTCTTTCCTTACAGCCACTTAGTTTTCATTCTATTGGGAGAGGCATCTGTCTTCTAATTCTTTTACATACAAAATTCATACATTCATTCATTCTACTTTCCTTCTTATTTTTTTCACTTTTTAAATTTTCTTCCTCTTTTCCCACACTTGTCACTTTTGTTTTCCTCATTAGTTTCCTCCATGTTTCATAATAAGCAATCAAATAAAAGAGATGTGCATTTTGTTCTATGGGCTTTATAAATTAGGCATATTTACATCATATATTCAAACCCACATTTTTCTAAGCAGATAGGACACTGCTCACCTTTCTCATTCTTTCTTTGGTCTCTGAATGATCCAGTCACATTTTATGTAATTCCCATTTTATTCCCACTCGTTTATTCATGCCGTTTAGCATGAATTCACTTCTGATACTTTCACTATCACCAGTCACTGGAATATAACATGAACTATCACAGCCTGTGGATTCCAACTTCCATTCACATCTATGGCAATTTAGACGATACCAATTTACTCTTTCTGACATATAGTTTAGCCCATTCATATATAATTAAATTCATATCACTACCTTCCTACATGCATTCATCAACTGTACTGCACAAAAATCAGCCCACTTTCATACATGTCTGTTGCACCCTTTCCCTTTCACAGAAACTCAGCATATTCCTTTTCTTTTATTCATTTCATTGTCATTAAATTTGTCATTGTAGCATCCCATATAGTTAATTTAATTAAATGGAGAAATTAAATGTGGAGGTGAACTACTAAGTTAACATGAAAAATGAGATATGTACATCTGATCAACAACAGGTATATAACAAATGCAAGCTTGTTGTTCTTAAAACAAGGTGTTTTATGCAGCTCCCTATTAATAGCAAAAGAAAAATCTAAAATACCATCTATCAGTTAGATAACCCTGAAACTGTAACACCATTGAAAGGAATGCTTCTCTGATACATTTTCTTGCCTAGCTTAATATTTCTAAACATTGTCAAGAACTAAACATCCTTTTTAAGAAGGAAAACCTATAGGACAAAGCAAAAATGAATGTTGAACCAAATGGTTTCAAAGCTCTTTTATTTAGAATATTTGGCTTTCAGTTCTTTTGCTCAAATTTGTGTTCCTTGGGGAATGATTACCATTTTGTTATCTTAAGATCATTTTTTATCTCTCTAGGAATTGTGCAAATAAGGAAAGTTCACGCAGGCTGATCCATTAAAACTACAAAAAAAATATTACCAATCAAGACACTAGCAATTATAAACTTCCACTCTGCATTTTGAATGTCACTGTATGGATTTGCTATAGTAAAATTCCCAAATGTGTTTCTAGTTGGGCCCATAGAAACTCAAATTAGACAATGTTTTAAAAACCCTTTAATGTTATTTACAATACAGTGAAAAAGAAAATAAAAGAAAATATTTAATTAAATTATCTTGGAACCAGAATTGCATAGTTTCTCATTAGAGCAGTTTTCCAATATATTTACTATGCTATGGAAATATTGAAATCTCATCTTATTTTCCAAGCCTTTAGCACTATACAGTATATGTGGCTAGATAACAATAAATTCTTTATCCTCTAAGATGTCATTTGGGTTACCAAATGATAAACGATGCAACAATGCACTGCTGAACATATTTTTTAAACATTGAATGCATGTGGTTTAAAGAAAAAAAATGTAGTATTAAAAATTATACCAGGTTTAAGGCCAGCAGCCCTCTATTTATAAGGCAAATTTTATAACCAATGTGCTATTGTGGCATTAGTGGTAAATGTGTAGCTCTAGAAGACATGATCATCATTTATTTCAGCTGTGGGGAGGGGCAAAGCTGCCTCTGGGAAGTAGCCTATTAATTGTAAATAACATACACCAGCCAAAACAATAGGAGTACTTGAGAAAATAAAAGGGAGAGGAAGTACTTGAAAAAACACAGATGCAAATCGCAATGTGCAGTGGGAGTGGCGTATATGGAATGGTATCCCTGCCCTCCAAAAATGATTTGGTAGTCCATTCTGAAATTGGGATAATTGAGCAGTATGGATAAGTCCTCAAGCCAGTTTGATTGCTAAGCTCCAGCTGATTTGAGAGATCTTCCTTCCTCACCAGTCCACATTTTAGTATGATAGAAGAACAGAAAGGTAGCACTTATAACATGCTCCTTATATTTCTTGGTATGTAATATCATTCTTTCCATCCAGCACATTTAGCTCGGGAGGAGCTTGATGGAGTTCTTTCAATCAGAAGTAGGGGAAGTTGGACATTTCCTTTAGCCTCAAGTTAATTAAAAACCACCCTCAGTTGCCCCAATCTATGCTGCATTTGAACTTTCTGTTGAGTTGGGGCATACAGAATACCTATTCACTAAACTGCCACCAGTAAGCAAGAATACTAATCAAGTTATAATCTATGTATTACTAAAAGGAGCGGTTAGAAGTCAGGATTTGACAACTCACAGTATAGGAGCAGTGTGTGCCTCCCCAGATCTATTTCTTCTATATACCTTCTTCAGATGATTTCACTGAATTTGGTAGCAAAATAGTGGTTTTCAGGAGCCTGATATTTTTTTCCTTTAAAAATAGAATCTAGAATAAGTATTCAAAGCATCTAGAGTTTCCCAGTCCCCCATAAAGGACAGAATTATTGCTTCCTTTCCCTCTAGGAATTTCACCACTAATTCTGTTAAAGCCTGAGAAGCACAAGAGGAACTTATAAAATAAACCAATGCAGCCTTCAATAAAAAAAAAAGTTGTGAATTCTCTTTTAAACAAATTCTTAGAAGTACTTGGAATAGACCTATTGAAATCAATGGGGTTACTTAAGATTAATACCACTCCCACAGATTTGAACTAAATTACTCTTAAGTTTAGTTCCATATTATTCTTTTTAGTTGTGAGGAGAATTCTCTAAACCACATATTTTGATAGTGATAGGGGGTCCCACAAAGAATTGGATTTATTTATTTAAAATATTTCTTCACTGGCTTTGAACAGAAGTGTACATCTTGGAAGAACTGCAATAGTTCTAACACACATTAACAGCCCAGCACTATAATTATTTTTTTTTAAACTCAACTCTCCACTAGTAGCAATTCTCACACAGTCTTCAATGGTACAATGAATAGCATTGTAGCAGACAGCTTGGGCAAGGGGTTGGACTAGAAGATTTCCAAGGTCCCTTCCAACTCTATTATTCTGATATTCAGCCTGTTCAAAAAGATGAAAGGAAATGCAGAATTTCCAGGTAACTTGTTCAGTGCCCAAAGTTTCAAAATCTGCAAACTCCCAAACAAGTGACACTGACAGACGTCCATGCGGTCAGCACTAATGAGAAATTGATGAGATGTGCAAGCTAGCTTGTTCTGTGGAAGTCTTGTGGGAGAAAGCGAAACTCCTGGACAGATGTAGGCACACTTACAAATAGGGCTTGGGCAGAGGAATGACTGCATGGAAGGAGAAGAATAAGGCTGCAGTTCTATGACAAAATTAGCAAATGCTTGGATCCATCAATTTGAACAGACGTAAATCAGCAAACTACATAGAACTGAGTTGTAGAATCAAAGCAATTGCATTTATTTCTGTAGGACTGCATTTGCCTTCATTAGCTCCCCTAACATAGGAAGGTATTTGTTCATCAAATATTACTTGGATTATCCACATAAAGCTAAGCTTGTCTACTCAGAAATAAATTATATCCAATGAGGCTAACCATAGTAGAGGTATATTTAGTATTGCACTGTTATTTGGATTTTCAACCATCAATAGACTTAGCGCAACAATTGCTGTTTGAAATCATAACCCTGGGATGCAGCCAAATACAAAAAACAGTCATTTCCTTATCCCCCTCCTCTTTTGCTCCATACCAGGAGTAAGCAATCTGATGCTTTCCATATGTTTTGGAGTGCAACTCCCACAATCCTTTGTTGTTGGTCATAATAGCTGGAGTTGAGGAGAACTGAAGTCCAAGTACAAGATTGCTTTCCCCAACTTAAATCTTCTAGCTTCTCAGAACTTTCCTTTTTCAATACATATCAATAGGATGAGAGGGAAAGACATTTTATTTATTCATGCAAGTTCCTACATGATACTTTTCTTTAAATAGCACAGACTGTGTTCATTGGACCATGCTTTAAGGTCAACGTGCATTGAGTGGCAGCCTTAGAAGTTTCAAGATGTCTCCCCTGCATGTCCAAAGATACTGCTGGGTTTCTTAGATATGCACACTCCAATCCAGTGGATGCTAATGTCTTGGGAAAGGTTTTATAGCAGAGCTGGGGGGAAAAAATCACGCAGCCTCTGCCAATCTGCCCAAGCTAGAGATGTTATCTTATATGTATATTTCTTTTTTTTTTTACTTAACATGAAGCTTCACTTTGATCTATGCTTCTCACATCAACAAAGGCCTGGAATTTGCATGTTAGCAACGGGGAGAAGAATTTAGATCTTACATGGTAAAATATGTTCCTGTAAATTTCAGAAAACGTCCAAATGTCTGGCACACTTCAGGTAAAATATTCACACTCTCAGAACACCAGACATACTGCTTTATAGTGCCATAAAGTCATATTCAAGTGTAATAATAACGGACTGGAGAATCCATTAATTTATTATTATTAGTTATATCAGTAATATTATCACAGTTGCTCTGTTCTTGATCTTATTTTTACCTACTGCCTTTCCTCTCAAAGGTATCATGTTTGCGGACAACACCAAAAAAAAGTACATGAGGAAGTGCTTAAGAATCAAAACTATTTAAGAAGCTAAAAATGAATAAGCTAATCATCGTAATCTAGAAAAGAAAAAAAGTTCAGATCCAAAAATTTGGCTATGTTTTTTAAATAGTGAAAAGAGTAGAAATTTGACTATTTGTTTAAAAAAAATAAATTATGGAAAGGTGGAGCACCTGAAAGGCAGCTACTGTCCAAATTTGCATCCCTGCATTGCTTTCTGTCTTCGTGTTGCATATAAGTACCTTTTATTCAATATGGGGCCATCGCCACATTAGAACAATACAATGGGACTTGCCGTTACAAATTCTGCTCCCTCATCTCTATGCAGTCCCTATGCTATCTATCCTTATGCACAGAGCAAAGTATTTTAATAATAAAGTGAAGTGAACTGGGACAAGATAAAATTCCTGAAGTCCAAGAAAGGATCCATTTATCTTATTATAATAACTGTTCTTTAGGCTGATGTTCTGAAATATTTAGGACAGGGGTGGGGAAACCTGTAATCTATCAGAAGTTGTTGAACTACTAATCACAGAAATTTTAGACAGCTTGTCCAATGATGAGGGATGCTGAGGCTTGCGATGGGACTACAGGAAAATGTATGCATTGGCCAAGGGAAGACTGGGGATGGGGCTATGTTATACTCTAGCATTATTGCTTTATCTACTGAGTAGCATGAAGCTGGAACATACCAATAGAAACAGAACACTACCAATCAGATGAAAGAGCCGTCTAATTCAGCCTTCCATTTCCATCTGTAGAGCCCAATGCTTCTGAGAAAGTCCATGAAGATGTGCACGAAATATGCCTGATTGACAGATCCACTATCCAACATTTTCTCTTATCTTCTTTAAAGCCATCTAGGCCAATGGTTGTCACTACATCTTGCTTTGATAGTACACTGTCTAACATGAAGATCATGGGATGTGAAAAAACACACTGAAACTTTGGGGAGTTGTATAAATGTTCTCCAATGCAGCTGGTCTCTGTGCTCATACAACCCTAGATGTTTGTGTTGTATAGTGGTTACCAGCCATCCTCAACCATGGAAGTTCACTTAACCTAATGACCTAGTCATTATCTCTCAAGTGCTCAACCCACTTCATAGGAATGTTACTGGAGAGTAAAATTAGAGTATAACACCTTGAACTTTAAGAGAAAAAGGAGGACATAAATGCAATCAGAAATAAACAAAACAAATAAAAAGATGCATGATAACTTTTTTCAGCTTCTGGAGGAAAGGTGAGATATTGAATGAATGAATGAATGAATGAATGAATGAATGAACATTGATCAGCCTCTTTGTTATAACCATTCACTTAGTGCATTTGCTTCTCCCACGTGTTTTCAGTATGGCATTTCTAGAGTAAGATTTTTATTCTGTTTCATTTTATTGTCATTTTTTTTTCTTTAAAAACCTGTGGTGCAGTAACAGGGTAGAATATAGTACAGATGTCTGCTAAAGCTTCAGTTGTAACTGTGGGCCATTGTCCTGCTCTAATAAGTCAGTGGTCCCTTGAATCTAATGATGAAAGCTGGTAGCATTGCTAAGTACAGAAAAAACATTGAGCTCCAGCCCACAATGAAAGCCCCGCTGAGAAGACCAAATGCTCCCAACCTTAAGTGGGGAATGAATGTCTTTACTTCTCCCCAGGGTTCAAACAGCCCAGCGTTTGGTAAATGTTTAACAAGAAGAATTCACCTTCCCATTTGCTCCTTTCCCCCACCCTCTTATAAAGGAAATTAACAAATTTGATTTAACAAGACATGTTGGATTAACACACACACCCTAGTAATCCATCAATTAAAACCCTGCCTCCTCTTCCCACTCTAACACCCCACTGCATTTGTGCGATAACAAGAGTGCCAATGCAATTAGCCATGTGGTTTTATGCTTGCAATTTCTCTTCCATTAGTATGTCCTTTGAAGAAGGAAAGGGAGCTTTTTCATAGGCTTAGCCAGTTTTCTGTCATATTGTTGTGTCTCCAGGACATTATAGCCCCATTTATTCATGCAATATACTTTAATGAACATTTAGTATTGCTACAAAACTGGCTAATATTTTGTTAATTTGGCAAAGGTAGAGATTGAAAAACTCTCACCTATATTAGCTTCTTTTCTCCATGGTGATTTTGCACATATTTGCAGCACCTGGGCAAAAGCCATTGCCGCATGGGTACTGTAGAGTGAGAGGATAACTAACTTTTACCTAGGAAAACTGTGTACAAAAAAGTTGCCCACACCATCTGGTTGTCTAGTTCAGCTACATACAGAAGCAGGTTCCTCAATTCAATTCTTCTCTGGAGGGAGTTGGAAATAAATTTGACCTGGAGATCTGTGAATACCCACTGTTAAGTATGGCTTCAACATAATGATTTTCAGTCCTCATGATAATCTCGCAGGCCTGCAATAAACCCACATCTTGACATTATGTTTTAAAAATCCCTCTGGATGCACAGCAGAAATAAAGGTTTGAGGGTGGAGCCAATTATTTCCCCTTTGGGCCATATGCTCACATATTGATAAAAACAGAGATGTATATAGCTGGATGACATGATGTTATGGAAGAGAAATGAGAGTGCACTAAGGAAAGAAAAATAAATAAGGGTAGGATAATTAAAAGGAATGTGGGAGCTTCCTATTTTGGACCTTTCATTACAGAAGAAAAGTGGCCCTCTGGAATTCTATCTCTGGCCAATGACAAGGGATGGTGAGAGTTATAGTTCAGCCACATCTGGAGAACCAGATGTTCCCACAAGGGCAAAAAAATATGCAAAAGCAAAACAGAATCATTTTAAGCATGGAAATTCTAAGCAGTTTGTACATTTGGAAAATTGGCCTTCTGTTCGGCTATGGTGTAGACCTTTGATGTTGACATTGAAACATGTCAACCTGATGATATCCTGCTAGCCTATTTCATCAATGATTGTGCAATGAAAAGCAGAATATTCACATACATCCCTCCATGATCACTAGGATACAAAAAAATACAAAAACCTTGCATCCTGGCAAACATGTACAGCTTCTTCTCCTTCTAAAGACATTGCAAATCTGGCTTATTTTTTTGTCAAATATTGTAGCAAAGGTAAAAATAAAACACAAAGTATTTTTTAAAATACCTAATTGGCCAGTTGCAAAAAAAAATTGTACAGCTGATCACAAATTTCAATTTTCTCCATTTAAGTACGATATTCATTTCTCTTCCATTTGTGGAAGTCTGTGCATGCACACATTCTACACTGGCCTATTTGTTTGCTAATATGAGAACGAGTTATGTGACATTCTATAAATTTCTTCCAATCGTTCTAAACAGGAGATGTGTTACACCCCTATCTTAGAAAGAAAAAAGTGAGAGGGAAGCTTCTGTAAATCACACCTCAAGAGGCAGACTGTTGGATAGCTAATCAAGCTATACGTGAGAAGAATCACCTTTCAAGTCTTTCTTCTTATTTTCTTTGCTGAACAAATTTGAGCCAGTCAATCAGTATATTGAGCTGGAAGGTAGCCAAGAAAAATCTAGGTGGAGCAGGAGATATAATTATTATGCAATTTGAGCCAATATAGCAGAATTCCTACAACAGGGTCACAACAATAAGCAGCAAAATAGGTTATTTCTTTATTCCCAGTGAGGCATAAACATGAGTGAAATTTCAACAACTCAATGAAGAACTGTGTCATTCTGTAACCATCAATAGCCAAACACCAATTAGGCCAGACATTTATGATTTCCCTGATTGTAAATTCAACACATTTACACATCATAATTGTATAACAAGTCCCATATATTGTAGAGCTATAACAAGATTTAAAAACATAATATAAATAAAGCTGACACCTACATTTTTTAAAATCACAATGGTAAGCAGAAGTCAACGTTAGGTTCAATATGAGGAATCTGTAGGGCTTTCTGATTCCATTCTGGAAGGTTTAATCCCAAAAATTAAGGAGTGTCTTTTAGGTATATACCATATATGATCATGGAAACCTTGGTAACAGACCACTTACTGTTCATTTATTTATTTGTTTGTTATATACAATTTATTTGTTATATACAATTTGTTTGTTATATACAATTTGTTTGTTATATATAATCAGCCTTGTCAGATGCTATTTTTTTTCTATCCTGCTCTATGGAGTAGAGAGTTGGTCTCTGACAGAAGGCCACCTGAAGAGACTAGAAGCATTTGAAATGTGGATTTACAGGCGGCTGTTACGTATAAGCTGGGCTGACAAGATCAGAAATGAGAAGGTGATAAGCCGCCTGGGAAAGCCAAGGGAAATCATCAAAACAATTAAAAAACAAAAATTAGAATATTTCAGACATGTGATGCGACACCCAGAAAAATACAGCATACTCCATTTAATCTTCCAGGGAAAGATTGAAGGCAAATGAGGTCCAGGCAGAAGAAGAACATCATGGCTTCAAAATCTAAGGGACTGGTTTGGACAAAACTCAGCAGCACTTTTTCATGTGGCTGCTGATAAAAATAGGATCACCAACATGATAGCCAATGTCCGATAACGGATACGGCACAACAAGAAGAAGAACAATACATGTCATGGTTCCGATCGACAAAGACAAATAAAACAGAACTCCGAGGCTTGCAAATTCCTCAAAGAACATGTTTATTGATACAGAGTATTGGCACTTCAAAAGTGAAACCAAGTCTGAAGAGATGTATAATAATTCCCCAATACAAAGTTAAGAAATCCCACTCCTAAGGCTATGCAAGCAACTATGTTTCCCTGTACAGCTTGTTGGCAGGCTTGTCATGAAACACCCAGCCCACAGTCTTGGGAGCAGCCAATGACCTTGGTTCCCATGAAAGAAAGCTGAAGAAAGAAAGTCTGTTTTGTCTAGTGCAACACCTGGCAAATCCCCCCCCTTCATGCTATGAGAAGGAAAAAATGGCTGCAGCCATGCTCATTCTAAAGTTGACAGTTGGCTCCTCTTCAGAAAGAAAGAGTCTCCTGCAGTAAATTGTACTCCTCTGTCAGAGATAATCTGCTTTGGGGCACCATGGAGCCGGTATATATGCTTCAAAAAGAGTTTGGTTAGTTTCTGGGCAGAAGGAAGTCCTGAGCAAGTGATGAAATGTGCCTGTTTGGAAAATAGATCAAGCACAGTCCATATTACAGTGTTACCCTTCCTCTCAGGTAATTCTACTATAAAGTCCATGGCTATCTCTTCCCAAGGCTGAGATGGATTGGCCACTTGTTGCAATAAACCTGGCTGTTCCCAGGACGTTTCTTCATGGTAACACAAGTGGCACAACTTTTTACATAACTCTCAATGTCTTTTTTTTATGTTCAGCCACCAGAATTGCCTCCACACTAGATGCAATGTTTTTAAAAATCCAAAGTGACCCGCTTGCTTAGCATCATGACTCCATTGCAACATCTGGAATCTGAGGCTTTCCGGGAGGTATAACGTAGCCCCTTTCCAAGCTAATCCCCTTCTTAAAGTCAATACAGACCTGTTATCTTTAAACCAGGCATCAGTCTCTAACTTCTCCTTTAGCTCCTTCAACGATCGATTGTCAGGACACATAGGGGGCCTCTGTGTGTGCGATCTGGTTGTTATTTGGGATGTGGACTGTGACAAAGGAATAATGGAGTTAATTACTTCCTCTATGTTGCTTTTGAACTGGGCCGTTCTAGATAAGGCATCTGCCAGAAAGTTCTTGCCTCCAGGAATATATTTTAAGGTGACATTAAAATGGTTGAAGTATTGAGCACATTGAACCTGCTTTGGAGGTAATTTACAAGGGGTTTTGAGAGTTTCCAAGTTTTTGTGATCAGTCCACATCTCAAAAGGTAATTTCCCCTCCTTCCAAGGAATGACACCATGTTAGCAACACCCAACGAACTGCAAAAGCCTCTTTCTCCCAAACCACCCACCTCCTCTCGGTCTCAGTTAATTTCTGGGAAGTATAAGCACAAGGTTGTAATTCTCCTCTGTGATTCTTTTGTAAAAGAACAGCACCCATGGCCACGTTGCATGCATCAGCTTGAATGATGAATTGTTACCCAGGATCAGGGTGTCTAAGGATTGGTTCAGCTACGAAGAGTCTCGTTAGATTTTCGAATGCCACCTGGCATTCTAATGACCATTGCAATGGCTGACAAGGTTGGGGTTCCCCCTCCCCCCTTCGCCTGTCTTTAGTAAGTCAGTGATTGGCATGGCTATCATTGCAAAAGAAGGAATGACGATACAAGTTGACAAACCCTAGAAAGCTTTGACGCTGTTTACAGGTGCTTTGGGGTTGCCATTCCAAAACTGCTTTGACCTTGGCAGGATCCATTTCTACTCCCTCATTTGAAAACCGATATCCCAGATAGTCAATGCGTGTCTGGTGAAATTCACATTTTGATAGTTTTGCATACAGTTTGGCTTTCAACAGGTTTTTTTTACATCACGGACTAACTTG
This sequence comes from Protobothrops mucrosquamatus, assembly GCF_001527695.2. NCBI lineage: Eukaryota > Metazoa > Chordata > Lepidosauria > Squamata > Viperidae > Protobothrops > Protobothrops mucrosquamatus. The sequence goes on along the minus strand of NW_015386402.1, from coordinate 1,089,045 downwards.
ATGTGCTCATCCATGGTTTCAGTGTAGATAAGGATGTCATCAAGATTAAACTAAGACCCCTTCATATGAATGATCATGGAGCACTTGATTTATCAACTGCATGAATATAGCAGGGGCCCCTTGCAGTCCAAAAGGCATCACTTTAAATTGGAAACTCCCCAAAGGGCAATTAAAGGTTGTTTTCCATTCATCCCCCTCCCTAATCTGGATCCGATAATAAGCTTCTCTTAAATCCAGCTTGGTAAAAAAAATTCCACTGCCCAGGTGGGTCAACATGTCTTTCATCAGGGGGAGGGGTACGTATTTTGCATACTGACAGTGTTGAGAGAAAGGAAATCAATGCACAATCTAAGAGAGCCATCTTTCTTTTTCTTGGGAAAGCATGGGAGCAGCCACGGGTGAGTTGTCTGTCTCAATGAAACTCCTAGCTAAGTTTTTATCAATGTACTCTCTTAGTTCTTTCATCTCTTTGGGTGTCATAGAGTACATCCTTGGTTTGGGGAGCTTGGCACCGGGCAGAGTTTCAATAGCACAGTCCATAGCCCAGTGTGGGAGGAGGACATCATATTCCTTTTTAGTAAAGGCTTCTGCCAAATCTCGGTACTCAGCAAGGACAAGTTGAATTCCCGGCAATTTCACGGGACTTCTCCTGAGTTTTGCAGATGGTCAGTGTCTTTGCTTTATCATCAGTCTTAAGTGGGGAAGGACCTGTCCCTAGTCTTAACTTGCTCATTCCCTCCTCCCATCAGATGAGAGGGCACCATTTGTCAAGCCACACCAGTCCCAAAATTACTGCTTCAGTCATCTTTGGGACCACCACAAAACGGATGATTTCCCAAGGCTGACCTATTTCTAACTGTATGGGTTTGGTTAGGTATGTGGTAGGAGCACCTCCGATGAGAGGCCTGTCAGCCTGTTCACACCCCATGGGACGAGGCAATAGCTTGGCTTGGATGCCCAGTTTCAGTACAGTGGGTAGATTTAATAAGCATCAAGAGCACCCCGAGTCTATCAGGATGCTCAAATTCATGTGAGCTCCTATTTTGGGTGTTACTATTCTGGCGGGAATGTCAAAAGAGGAAATGGGCTGACCCACCATGGGGTCTTCCTTGCCTTCTCATCACTGTCATATGGTTCTGGCATCTGTTGCACCTCAGCTTGGGGCTTGGTTTCGAGCTCAGCAGGAGGGGAGTTTTAAATGTCCAGACCTTGGTGAGCCCAGTTGCTTCTTTCTCTCCCCCCTCTGGGAGCCCTTCGCAGTTTCGCAGCAGCAACTGGCATACTCCTAGGTTGAGGGTGAAGAGCGGGACACTCCACAGCTCGATGACCCATCTGACCACACTGATAGCATTTGATGGGGATCCTGGATGGCACTTGAGAGATGCTAGTGGCTGCAGAGGCTTGGGGATGTCGACCATAGAGGCATTTCCCTTGGCCGTGTGGTGGCTTGACTTTGTTGTTTGACTTTTTGGGATGATCCAATTCGATGTCTAGCACCACTGCCATACAGTAATACATAATAGATTAGGGAAACCTCAAATGATGCAAGCTTGAAGTAAGTCACAATCTAGGCCTTGTTTGAAGTAATTGACTAGGATCGTTCAAGCTACTCCCCCAACCAATTATCAATTTTCCTGAATTCACAGATGTACTCCTTTGCAGGGTGACCTCTCTGCCTCAGGCGGTGGATTTCTTTCTTGGCCATCAGGACTCGGGAGTCATCTTTAAACTGACCCCTCAGTTGCTCCATGAATAAATTAATGTCATTCAATTCAGGAGCCCCCTCATCATGGAGGTTGGTCACTCAGTCAGCAGCTTCACCTTCCAAATTTGCCGCCACAGCATTCATCATTATAGCCCCATCCAGGTAGGCATAAGTGTAGTGATCCAAATGAGCCCACACCTGATTTAGGAAGAAGGTTAACTTTTCGGGATCCCCATCAAAAGTGGGATTGATGGGAGGCAGCTCAAATCTTGGTGGGGCCACCTGGGGACATGGCCGAACCACTCTCCAGACTTCTCTTGGCTGGGCTTCGGGGCTGGCATCCTGAGGCCATGGCAACGGGCTTGGCTGGGGTACAGGACTTGGTATCGCAGCTGGTGAGGGGATGGATGAAGCAGCACGGGCTCCGGTGGTTGGACTGGAACTCCGGCGAGGGGGGGAGAGAGATAGTGATTAAATAGCAATAGCAATACCACTTATATACCACTTCACAGTGCTTTATAGCCCTCTCTAAGCAGTTTACAGAGTCAGCGTATTGCCCCCAAAAATCTGGGTCCTCATTTTACTGACCTCAGAAGGATGGAAGGCTGAGTCAACCTTGAGCCAGTGAGAATCAAGCTGTCGAACTTCTGGCAGCTGGCAGTCAGCAGAAACAGCTTGCATTATTGCATTCTAACCATTGTGCCACCACGGCTCTTGGAGCACCAATTACCACCAATCTTAATTTGGATTTTGGATTATCGTGAGTATGGCTATTATTGTGGTTGTAATTTTGTAAACTCTTTCTTCTTAGTAATGGTATACTGCTTAGAGACCACTAGGATAGAGGGAGCAGATACATCATATAAGTAAAGATAATTAAATAAGTTATTTTACAATCTACCTGGGGACTTGTTGCAATTTCTGAGCCAACTCCAAAGGCAGCACCACAAGTTAGCAACCTGAAATAATTCAGACTTGAGATTATCTGTGTATGATACACTGCGAACACCCAGCTTTTGTCCAAGAATAGCTGCAACTGGAAGAAAGACCTCTGTATTGAATAGAAACAAAGGATTATAGATTACAGAGTTAGAAGAGGTTATATGGATCGTCTACTCCAATTCTCCGCAACCTGAAGGAAAATCAGTTAAACCATCCATGTCAGCCTCTTCAAGATAGTCCAGATTAGGAAATCAACGCATATAGATCAGTACTACTTGTACTGATCAGTACTACTTGTACTTGTAATATAAAAGCTACAGTAACAAAATCCGGCTAGTCCAAATGTGTACCTGCAGGAGCAGTGGGACAGACTTTTGGCAACACAGAGCTTTCCCAGAGAGAGTCCTGGATTAAGAGACTGAGCAGTCCTGAGCTGGTGTGTGTGTGTGTGTGTGTGTGTGTTGGATGGGAGAAGGGGTTCAGGGTAGCCACATTCTAGAAACTGTCAAGATGTATCTAGTAAATAAGAAAGTTAGTTTGGCAAGATTCTGCCCATTAGGTGTAAGCAAACAAAGGATTGAACTTGATTGGATCTTGCTGGCTTGACTTTCGGTTTGACCTGAAATGCTCTTCTCCACTCCTTTCCTTTATCTTTATGCAAATTAGGGAAAGGCTTACCTGAAGTGTTTACCCATATTATATTCTTGACCCCTTGCCTTCCTCTTCCTCTGTCCTCTATAATCCATGAGACTTGGCTATCCAGCCTCCCCCCCTTCCCCCCCCCCAAAAAAATCCTTCCAGGGTAGTGAATTCACAACTTTCACAAAGATGCTGTTTTGCTGTAGTGAAGATTTTATCATTGGGAAGTTTTTCCTTATATTCAAATGAGAGTTAAGTAGCTGCAATTTATACCTGTAATTTCTTGTCCTAGTTTCTGTAGCTATTGAAAATTGTTATTAAAGAGGCATCTTCTGCCTTTCATAATAGTGATTGCTGTAGGATTCTGTTAAGCATAATAGTTTATTGTTGTTGTGGGGAAAATAGGAGATGGAAACATCATAGAACCAATTGGAGTTATATAGAAATAAAGATGGCATATCAATCAACTGATCAAATAAAAAATGTCAAGAAAGCAGTCATCATACAATGGCAATGTGGCAGTCGTCTTTTACATTTAGTATTAATGTTTGTCCATGCAGACAACTTCAAGTAGGAAAAGAAAGCATACTGATGTTTTCTTGGAGAGATATATATATATAATTTTGTAGTTTATTTTATTATTTTATTTTATGCTTTAATATTTTAATCAAATTTTTGAGACTGCCCATCTCCTTGACAGTTCTGAGTGAATTATGTATAAAAAGAAAATAATACCTAGAAAGAAAGTCATAGCCAACTGGAAGAACAGTACACCAACTACAAAGCAACCATAATTAAAAGCAGCCCCACAGATACCTTGCTCCCAAGGTCTGGGAGAATGGCCAGGTTTTTACTGATTTCCTAATATCAAATCTGTTGAATCCATGGGCTAAAAGCATTGCGAGGAACGAATGGTGTAACAGCAAGTCTCTTTATTGATTACTCCAATACAACAGCAACAGAAAAAATGGCGCGCAGGGCTTTTATAGTTTCCTTGCCAAAGCCAGCGTCAGCCAATGAATGCAAGGCTGTTTTCACGCCTTGCGCATGCGCGCAAGGCTGGAGACAGCCAGTCTGGTCCCGGGCAGCCTTGTGGTTTGCCTGGGACCCTTTGCAACATTTCTGAGCCTGCTGAATGATCCAGCAGGCTCAGGACATAACACCCCTCCCCCCTGGATGAAACAATAGTACCCTTATTGTTATAGCAGCACAGGTACATGTGTTCAGTTGACTGTATGTTATTGTGAAGCACAAGATGCCTGCACATAGGCAGAAGCAATCTTACATTTGTAGTTATACAAAAAAAAATACAACAAAATAATATGGCAATCTGGCCTTGCCTGCCACATGCCCAGCAAATGGTGGAGCGGAATCTGCAGTCAGCGTGCTTGTGGCGTCCTCCACACCCGAAACATTGAGGAGATGCTGGGGCTTTGTCTGGACACTCCTTCAGCCTTCTCTCCGCTGACTGGTGCAGCCTATCCACCTCCTCTACAGGATCCTGGTCTGGATCTTCTCGAGCAACCTCTTGATGGACAGTAACGGTGGCTGGAGGATTTCTGGTGAGCCGCAAGGCCTTCACAGCGCCATCTGCCGCTTCTTCAGCTGCAACCTCTCTCAAGGCATCTTGGAACGAAACATCTTCCTTGACGAAGATCTTCTGCTGCAGCTCACGACTTCTTAGGCCACAGATGAAACGGTCCCTCAGCCTCTCTTCCAGATCCTTGAATTCACAAGGCCTCGCTGCTTGCCTTAAGGCAGCAATAAAGTCTGCAGCAGACTCACCAGGCCTCTGGTCCCTCTTCTCGAATGCGTTTCGCCAAGCAATCACTGAAAGTTTAGGTTGGAAATGTTCTTTCAGCATCTTCTTTAAATCTGCATAAGACACTGACTCCAAAAGCGCCGGGGCCACCAGATTTTCTGCTATGTCAAATGTTTCTTGTCCACACACACAGAGCAGGGTAGCCGCTTGAAGGCCGTCTTCTCTTATCTGATTAACCTTGAAGTAATTCTCCACCTGCGCCACGTATGAGTTCCAGTGTTCTGGGTGGGAAATATCAAAGCCTGACAACTGGCCTATCTTATACATCTTAGCCTTCTGCAACCCTCATCAACGCCTTTGCTACAAACCTCTTTTTTGCTGGGAAGGAGTCCTTCTGCCGAGCTCACCTCCAGCGATGCTGTACTGGCAGGTAGAGTCATGATGCTGGATGCCGAACTTTCCCAGGGCTTCAGGACTTCCTTGGTGAGTCCTATCTTCTTCTGTTGGTAATCTTGTTTGCAGCGATCCCACCTTCGTCACCACTGTTGAATCCGCGGGCTAAAAGCATTGCGAGGAATGAATGGTGTAACAGCAAGTCTCTTTACTGATTACTTCAACACAACAGCAACAGAAAAAATGGCACGCAGGCCTTTTATAATGTCCTTGCCAAAGCCAGCATCAGCCAATGAATGCAAGGCTGTTTTCACGCCTTGCGCATGCGCACAAAGCTGGAGACAGCCAGTCTGGTCCTGGGCAGCCTTGTGGTTTGCCCGGAACCCTTTGCAACATTTCTGAGCCTGCTGAATGATCCAGCAGGCTCAAGACATAACAAGATCTGTGAAATCAATCCCTAGTATACACATTCTCTCATTCCCCTCCTCACTCCCATAAGGTAGGAATTGTAATATCTGCACATCCTAATCCTAATCCTAATCTAGGGGATTTGCTCAAGGATAACCTTGCCGAGTTCAATGTCCATTACTTCTGTTTAGATCTGTAAGCTGAACATTATAAACTTTGGAAGGATTACCATAACTACTTAATCAGAAGATAGAATAATGCCAGAGCCAGATGGAAAGCCAAATTAGCAGGCAGTGAAAGAGGCAGTAGCATCTGGGTGACTAAAATTGCAAAATGACAATCAAAAATGGGTGGAAGGGGACTCATACAATAGTTGCCTTCCTGATTTAAAAACATCATTTGATTTGTTAAAAACAAACAGAAGTTTAAGTGCAGACAACTTCCTGATTTAAAAAGGAAGGGAGAAAGTTCAAGTGAGTCATCAACTAAGACCTTAGAGTATCTGGTGATCTTCACTCCTTCCCCTACCCCATCATCACATTCTGTCTGCAAAAACCTAATATTTTCAGTTGAAGAGAATAAAAGTATCTGAGTGCTCAACCACTGAGTTGACTATCCATAAATGAAAACCACCTTTTTCTCCTGAGTAGCTTTTGTTCTCAGTATAGATTAGTAGTTTTGTGAGATGATGTGAAAATGTTCCTTATTATCAGAGCTTTATTGTCTCCCCTATACATCTGTTCCAAAATTCATATTGAAATGGTCAGACTTTTCAATACATGTCATGCATGTCTTGGAATTTTGTATTGTATCTGGTGCATTAAAATCCGGAGGGAAAGCTGGTACTCCTGAATTTACAATTGCACAGGCTGTATAACATCTGGGGAGTTTTGCTCTATTGCCTTCCCCGTTGCTTTAAATCTAGGCTAAAGTTATGATGTGCATGAAAAGCTAAAGACCTTGTGTGCACGTGGCAGGTGTTACTGCAAGCTGACTAAAAGCAAAGATTTTAGCAATTGATTTATTTTTCTTCCTTATAATCCCTGACAAAATGCCTACATGGCTTGACTTTTCCTTTTTTCAAATCATCTTATTTCAGACTTTATCAGACAACTCTTCAAATATGTACCTACTTATGCACTTTTCTGGAAGAGGGACCACATGCTTTTTAATTTTCTTCTACCGAAACAACATCATTGCTGACTTTCTCTTTTTTCCATATGTTAATCTGCTTGCACAGTTGACTAGAATCATTAACATAAGGTACGAGGGATAATAACCATAACCATAATCAAAATAATGTGGCATCAGGGACATTTATATTACATTAGCCTTGCAACTAAGCTCCCCCCATTAGATTAAAACATTTATCAAAAGCCACTATCGCATGCTCTTGGTATTAGACTCTAATCAATGCTGATGAATGTCAATACTTCAGCAGCATCTGCAGTTTTAACTGAAATTCTGAAAGTAAAGTTCCAAATGGAAAAGCCAGAATCATCCTCAGGGGCATCTTAAAGGGAAAGTTGCATGTTTTCGGGTCGTTGGCATCACTTGACAGTTTTTGGCAAACATCAATATAAGACCTCAGAACCTGTCAGTTGTCAAGGTTTGTGCGATTCTAAGTTCAGTCACACAGGCACCTATCTAATCCTGTCAAATATGAAATACCATTGCATGTCAACTGTCAATTATAGTAAATTATCAAATAATGAAATCAAATACAGGTTGCCAAAGACAGATATGGAATCCTTAACAATATTCATCCAATATATGAGCAATCTGGGAATATTGAGGAAATATCAGCACAAAAGTTAAAAAGGAGAATTTTGAGGAAAATTTGGGAACAAATTAGTTTTAATCATGTGACATTTGAAAGCAAAATAGTTCTAATCATGTTAATTGTTTAGAGAAGCTGCTTCTTGCAAGTATATGGTATCAACTACATCCTAAACCAACTGAAACTCAATGGTCGGTTACATTTTTTTACCAATGCATTTATTCCCATCTTGCTACAACCATTTTTGCCTGTATAAATTCCTGTCATTTTTTTCTTTATGGATATAGACATAATCCTGGATTTCTGCATGTCACCATGCCAACAATATTTGCTTAAACTATACACATTGCAATCACTTTTTTTACTATGATCCCCAAACTGTGAAAGACATGTTGATTTTTCAAAACGGAAAATAGAACATTAGAATTACTATATGCAATTTTATTACCTGGTTAAAACAGTTTGTTCACAGCCTGCTAGCTTAACACATTTATATGCCATCCAGTTGTAATGCCTGTAGGTGGCTTGCAAAAATATATCAATATAAAATCATTACAAAATCTAGCAGCATAAAGTATATGTGTTGGTGATGGACATAAATTGAAATATTTTACTTAACTTATACTTTACTTTATTTATACATTTTTATTGATTTCTAGTCTCATCCCAAGCCACTACATTTCCCAGGTGCTTAAATGATGTTTCCAAGAGTCTTGCAATTGCAGTAGGTATAAATGTGTTAAGTAAATAATACAAATCAATAAAACACACAACATATTAAAATCTGCTGGTTCCCTGTATTGTTCTGACTTGTGATCACAACTGAGCCCAAAATTTCCATTGGTAAGCAAGGCTGTTGTTCAATGAGTTGCATCCCATTTTATGACTTTTTGCCACCTGCTGAAGTGACAGATAAACCTTAAAATACAACATTTTAAAATAGTTTAAATCTCACAATCACATGCCAAAGTGCCAAAAATTCATAAGAATTATATATAAGAAGGTTACATCCAGTGGTTGGATTCAAATACCTGAACAACCGGTTCTCTTATTGGATGCAGGCCTGGGCCTCTGAGCCCTAGAATGAACTACCGGAAGTGGCATCCATGCACTTCCAATGGGGCGTTCCAGGCCTGGGAGGTCTCCTCCAGGCCTCCGAAGCCTAGAATGGACTTCCGGAAGCCGTGTTCATTCAGCCGGTTCTCCAAACTCAGCAAAATTTAGCTACTGGTTCTACTGAACCAGTGCGAACTGGCTGAATCCCACCACTGGTTACATCCTATGTAAAAGCTTGGCATTACACAATATTTCAGAGTTACAACATCAGGCTTTCATGAGAAATGATGATTTCATGAAAAAGGCAATTGGGAAAGGAGCACAAAGGAATCAAAATGGCAGCTAAAAGGCCAGTCTATATATCCTAAGCACTGTAAAGTTTATATCTCTGCAGACAATGCCTTGCCACTTCTTTTCACACCAGCAACAAGAAAACTGGGTTTAGGAAATCACTACATCCAATCATAAACAAAATAGCACTTGTAATGTAAGCCACCCAGAGTCACCTATGTATTTATTAAACTTTGTTTAAATTTTGTTTAATAAATTTAATAAATAAAGCCCAAGTGATGCATTAGGAGAAACTGAATCCATATTAAACAGCAGCTCCTTAAATCCTGCAAGTCAGTGGGACCCTAGTTATACAATCTGTGGTGGGATCTTTTAGAAAGAGCCAAACAAAAGTCAGGCCAATACACTATTGGCCCTTTGGCTTTAATTTTAAGGATGGTGAAGTGCTATCCTGCTTCTTTAAGGGTAGGTTGGAAAAAGCTAGATTTGTAACCTGACCTTATCCTGACCCCAAATAACTTCCTGGTTCCTTGGTCAGCAAAGGATTTATGAAAAGAACAAAGAAGAATGTGTCTATCCAAGCGAGAGAAAGAGAAAGAAGAAATGGAGGCAGACACTGTCCTTTTGGACCCAAGTACTTCAGTGATTGTTCTCCTGTAATTACTTAGCCATTGAAGAAATAAAACCTTGGAAAAATCAATTTTGTAAAAAAGTCAATATTTTAGAGTTCCCATAATTTTAAATCTCTCTAGGTTCTATACGATCCAAGGCCTGATCATCTTCAAAGTGAACTGTTCCAATAATTTGAAATTGTTCTATACTGAAGAAGCACAAATACATCCATCTACTTCTACAAGGAAGCAATCTTAGAAATCTGAAGTACACTAATAATTTTAAATATTAGCTCTGCCTAGGTTCCTTCTCTTCTTATCTATTTTGTCCTCATCCCTGAACTATATTTTTTAAAATTAAAAGCATGTTTCACTGCCTGTAAAGAATTGCTGTTTCATTTTCTTCTGAGGTGCAAACTTATGCTTTTTAAGTTTTTTTCTGCCTCAGATGAATAATTCTTCAAAAGGTGCATTTGGAAAAAAAATTGTTCCAACAGGGTGGTGTGTGGGCAGGGAGAAAAGAAAAGGTTTATTTTCTAGAACTTCATAAAAACACTTGTCTGCATGCATTGATATAAATATGGACAAGAAAGATTATGCCTACTATCCCTGAATCTAAAATAAATGAAATGAAAGGAGGGGGAAAAAATAATGCCTGCCATTCTAGAATTGGAAAACATTGCAAGGTCTTAACATGAACTTATCTGGGAAAAATGAATCAGACTCAAAAACCTACAATCAAGGAACAAGATAAATCTATCCACGCAAGACTTTTCATAACTGGGGACATCACCCCACAAAAGAAATTTCTCTTCACTGAAAACTTTCACTTTATGTGATGGACATATACAGAAAAGGGTCTCCAAAGATGTTCTTGGGGACTGTGCAGATATTTGCAGAAGAAAGTGATCATTGAAGCCATTGAGGTAAAGATCAACACTTGGAACTGGAAATACCTGCTTCCCGAAAAACATTTGGTAATTATGCTGGACCCCCTGAACACAAATTTAATTTCAGAATTACTTATCCTGTGAGAATCTGGAGAAATATAAAATTAACTTTGAATGACTGTAATGTATTTAATCACAAAATGATTCTGATACTCTTCATGAGTTCAACAGGGCCAAAAGTGTTTTGCTGCTGGTTTTCATTTGCACTCAGTATCCGATGCATCTTGATGCAGTGTCCAACAACTATCAGCCAGCATTGATGGATTCCTGTTGCCTTAACACCGTTTTTCCATTGTGGCCATATCCTGGTAAAACCTTTCACCATGTTCATCACTGACTGCATCTGGATTTTTATGAAAGAAGTCCAAGTGTGAATGCAGAAAATGAATCTTGAGTGATATCTAGCACTGCGTGGTCTTGTATGCTGTAAGTCCGTCAACCAGCTGAATGTAGTTTGGTGTTCTGTAGTTGCCAAGATAATTCTCAACAGCATCCTTGAATGCTTTCCTGGCAATTTTTTCTTCCCCCACTAACAGATCTTCGAACCACTTGTCACTGATTACATATCTGATCCATGGATCAACAAAAATGCCTTCCTTAATCTTGGCATCAGTTATTCTTGAAAACATCTGTCTCAAATAACAAAAACTTACCTGTTCCTTGATCATTGCTTTCACAAAATTTTTCATCAGTCCAAGTTTTATGAGAAATGGAGACAAAAATATTATGCCACATTTTCCCGTCCTGGAACCAAATGCTTATAACTTGAGTTTATTTTCTGGTGAAGGGTATATAGTTTTGTTTTGTTTTTCTGGTATACATGAGTGTCCAGTAACCTGGCTGCCTAGATATCTTGTACTTTCTAGGAGGGGTTTATTAAGTCAACAAGCCAGGGAGGCTACAGACCTGTAGTCATCAGTAGTCATCTACAGAGAGATGACTATAGAATGAAAGACAGGACCTGGATACACATCCCTTGACCTCCGAATAACTACATTAAATTTATGATTGCCCTTGAGAATTTTGCAGTAATATTCTACTTTTCCAAAGGGGGTAAAATGTTGTGGCTATGTTCTGAAGAGTTGCACAATGCTTCAAACTCAGTTCCAGACCAAAAAGTGCATTAGAATGGGAAAGAATTGAAATGTAGCAGCTACCTGCAATGTTCTATATCTGCCATGGCTTTTTCTAGGATTATTTGGTAGCTGCACCTGATAGCCTTTTGGGGGGAGAGGGGGGGCTTCAAGTGAGTAATGCTTCCTTGTCAATTGCCTGGATAAGTCCCTGCAGTTTTCTTGGCAAGGTTTTTCAGAAGTGGTTTGCCACTGCCTTTTTCCTAGGGCTGAGTGACTGGTCCAGGACCACCCATCTGGCTTTGTGGGACTAAAATTCACAGACTTCCAATTTCTGGCTTGATGCCTTAACCACTGCACCAAACACTGTGTTTTCAAGTTACTGTTGACTCCTGGTAACTGCCTGGACAAGTCCCTGCAATTTGGGATTGGTTTTTTTGACAAGAGTTTTTAGAAATGATTTACCTTAGAAGTGATTGCCTCCTTCCAAGGGCTGAGAGAGAATGACTAACCAAAGGACATTGAGCAAGCTTCATGCCAAAGGAAGGACTAGAACTCAGTTTCTAGCTTAGTACCTTAACACCAAACGTAGCCATGGAATCCTTAAAAAAAGACACAGTTATTTTCAAGGGTTATAGACAGGTGCTAGATTCATATACCCGCTCACCCCAAAACCCATTTCCAAATTATTTCCCAAATGATGCCAAGAATTAATTTCTAAGGCATTAGACTGAAAGAAAGTTGTTAGAAAAATTGATAAAGTAAAGACAGACAAATTCTGAATAATACGGCTGAGATTTCAGAACCATTTTCAGAAGACAATTCCACCCACATCTGACTGCAGTTATTTCAAAAGATTAGAAGCAACACGATATTTTATGGAGATAAAGCAAAATTTAAAGGAATGTTCTATATAGCCTGCTTACAAATTTATATATACAAAATAATATGTGAATAATATTGCCTCTGGTTGGCAGGCATTCAGTAAGCTAAGAATAATTTTCACGAATAACCTCTCCCTATGCCTGAAGAGAAAAGTTTTTGATCAGTGTATGCTCCTTGCTCTAACATATGCCGGTGAAACATGGATACTAACCTCACAATCGATACAAAAGCTATGAGTGGAACAAAGAGCCATGGAAAGATACATGCTCAGCATCACAAGTCAAGATAGAAAGACCCGCACATGGATTAGAGATGATATACGATACCATCAAGAGAGTAAAATAATTGCAATGGAAATGGGCTGATCACACAGCAAAAACTAATGGCAGGTGGACGAAGGCAGTCGCAGAATGGATCCCACTTGTTAAAAAGCATCCATGAAAGAGACCCAAAACAAGATGGATCAACGACATCAACAAGTATTGTGGGCCCAATTGGCAAAAGAAAGCTCAGGACATATTGGTTGGAAACATGCGGAAGAGGCCTTCATCCTGCAGCAGATAGACAGTGGCTAAAATGATGATGGTGATGATGATGATGATATAGATAATTTTAAAAACCAAGTAATGATTTTAAATCAATAATTAAAATGGTCCTGTCTCTTCAAAAATAGAAAAGCAAATGGCTACAGATCTTAAATAGGTCCTTTTCATTCTAATGACAGTCTCTTGGATGATTTGTGACATATATTATTTTATATCAAAGGACAGTGTAATAGGTATTACCGAAAGTAATCTCTGTAGTGTCTGGAAAGGTATCTAAAGCTACAGTGCAACAATGAAGGCTGTATTTAAAATGCAAAATCCAAAGACATTATTATAGATTTGAGAGGGGTGTGTGTGTGTGTGTGTGTGTGTGTGTGTGTGTGTGTGTGTTATGCTGCAGCTTTTTTCTGATCTCTTATATTACTATGGCAGCACAAAGGATGTTTGGGGGTATACTTTGCTAAGATAACAGATGGGGGGGGAAATGAAATATAAAACATAGTTTTATCATTTCTTTGGTGACAATTTCTATATGAAAAAGGTTTCAAAAAGCATATAATCTCAGGGCATATAATTGATATGCGAACCGAAGATATAATATGCTTCTGGAATATGCTCATTTCTGTTATTTAAAGCTTTGCTCTATTGTGCAATAAAATGAAATGCTAAGATAATACACAGGCTAATCAGACTAAGGAGCTTTCCCGAGAGGATTATTTTTGTATCCATCCATGTAATGTTGAAAGTTCTTTGTGTTTTGTTTTAATCTAGCACTATGACTCAGGTGAAAATAAAAGGTTGAATCTAAACTCGAGATATATTCAGAATACATTCTTGAAGTAAGGCTACAATTAAAATATAACATGCAATGTGTGCTGGATCCAACTCAAATTTCCTGTGAATCTAGTGAAAAAGTTGCAGTAATATAGAGCAAATTATTCTTATGTGATTGCATATGTTTATGGTAAAAAATGAAATATTCCTACAAAGGGTCAGAACACCCTAAAAATTCAGAACTCATTTTATTCATTGTTTGATTTATTGATTTTTTTTTTCTTTTTACAACCTTTTTATCAGGATGTGGTTTGGACGACTGAATGGAGCTGAGCGTTTACTGGCTGGATGCCTTTCCTGATGCCTATGTGGAGTTTGCAGCAGATATTTTCTCCTTGCATCCTGATAGAGAAACATCTGTCACTGCCTAGAATTGAACTCTCAGCTTCCTGAGTATGTGGCGAGTGCCATCTCTAGACCACCCTGCTGCTTGTTTGATTGATTAAA
>NW_015386402.1:1064974-1074451 GCF_001527695.2 Protobothrops mucrosquamatus | reverse complement strand
GGTTTGGACGACTGAATGGAGCTGAGCGTTTACTGGCTGGATGCCTTTCCTGATGCCTATGTGGAGTTTGCAGCAGATATTTTCTCCTTGCATCCTGATAGAGAAACATCTGTCACTGCCTAGAATTGAACTCTCAGCTTCCTGAGTATGTGGCGAGTGCCATCTCTAGACCACCCTGCTGCTTGTTTGATTGATTAAACAAGGTAATATGGCTGCCAGGCAACACATAGTGACTCTGTGTCTTAGATGGATCTTACTTCCATCTTTACTGGTGAACAACAGATTTAGATCTGGCTTAGATCCTTTTGGGGATTTTTGGATTTAATTATTAGTATTCAATCTATGCACACTCATTCTAACACTACTGTCCTACCTTTAGCTCCAGATCTATCTATCTATCTATCTATCTATCTATCTATCTATCTATCTATCTATCTATCTATCTATCTATCTATCTATCTATCTAACTTTATCAGTGAGTTCTATCAATGGACATGAAATTGACAGGCAATCATGGATCTTGGTATAGCAAATGGTTATGCATAGAATTCACGTTCTGTTACATCTGCTTTCTCTTTCAGAAAGGATAGAGAGTGTCCATGGATCTTAAACCAGGGATGTTGTCAGGCACAAAAGACCAGTCCACATGTGAAAGTTCAGTTTAAATCTTCTCAAATAATGGTCAGCACCTAGTTAGAGTTAAGTAAGGGTCAACGGCAATCAAGGGCATTTGGACTTAATTTATTTTTAGCTACATAGTGATTCAATTTGGAAAATGTGACAATCCTAGACCAGGCCAAATCCAAAAATGCCTGGGAATTTCTAGAAGCCTGACACTCTGAGAAATCAGCCATCAGCAGACACATAGACATTAACAACATCTATAGATTATGCAAAAGAGACAGTCAACCAGCCCCAAAGAGAAAAAGACTCCAGCATCTCTCCACCAGTAATCAGCCCTCAGATCAGCATAGATTAACTCCAAGGTCACCTTTAGACCAACAATCAAGTAAGCAACACCCCAGTCAAGAAACTGCCACAGAGCCATTAGTAAGCAGCCTAACCAAAGAATCCTTAAGACCGCCCCCACCATCCACCCAGACAAGCAAGACACCAGAATATAAACAGCACTCCTTACTAGCATTGATGATGTTACCTAGTTAGGGCAATGAAACATCTGCAAGAAAACAAGCAAGCTCGGAGACCACCAAGGAACCCTCACTTCAACCCTGAGCTACAAATATTCTCCTTCATTGATAGTGATTCTAGGCTGATCCCTCTTTTTACCCTTCCCCCTGGCTCTGCTAGTTTTTCTACATGTGTGCAACCTTGGACCAATGAAGGTCACAGTCCACAGAGTCTACTGTATGTTCAGAAATATGTATTTAAAACGTGGATATGGCTTAAAGGGAAATGCTAGCAGGGGGTGGGGGAAAAGCAAGGAAAAAGAGAGAAATTAATATTTCATACATTCAACAAACTAATAAAATAGACTTCAGTCAAGTACTTCAAAGAAAAAGAACACAAAACCGTTACTGGGCAAGACTATACTTTTGTCATCATTGCTCAAGCATTTCTTAAAATCAAAGATAAACTTTCTAAACCAGTCATTTATATACACATATGCCATTTTGTCATTAAGTGCAGCATTAAAATTAAGCAAATGATATAATTTAAAAGCTGAACAGTATTGCAATGTATTTTCTGAAATGTACTTTTCCATAAACCTCATCTGTGTGTCTTAAATATTTCATATTTAATAAATATGTCTGTTACTTTTTCCTAAACCAGCCTCACAGATACTTAAGGGATTGTTCCAAGCAATTGGCCACAAAATTTGCCAGCCCCATTTCCACTTAATATTGCTGCATGTTCAGAGAGAAATTAAAAAATGGTCCAGGGAGGCATACAAAATATTCTTGCAGCCCCTCACTCTAAAGTTTGCAACTATTGATTTATTTAATATATGGTGATGTTACATTAACCAGGAGACTACAGTGTGAGTACAAAGTAGTGTAGTTGTTTGATTGCCGACAGTTTGCAACTGTCTTGTGCCCAAAGCAAATGGCTGAGAAGGCTGACTGTGCCCTAGTGATTCATGCTTGATTGGGAATTATGGGGAGATCTATGTTCTCTATGTAGCCAGCCATGAAGGTCATTGTTGGCTATGTCTCTAATAGGATTAGGGGATGATTAGCAAGAAAGCAATAAATGCTATACAAATCCTAAATGAGCATCTCTCAAATGACATTCTTCCTGAGTATCTTAAGGTCACAGTTGATTTGACCTTTTGTACTTTGGAAACCACCTGCCAAATTTTGTTTATACAATGGAATATTCTCAGGATACGGAAAATATTGATCTGGGCCTCTAAGTTTACTTGTTAACTTCTAAGGCAGGGGTCTTCAAACTTGGCCCTTTATGACTTGTGGACTTCAACTCCCAGAATTCCTCAGCCAGCGTGCCTGGCTGAGGAATTCTGGGAGTTGAAGTCTACAAGTCATAAAAGGGCCAAGTTTGAAGAACCTTGTTCTAACGTTATTTATGATTTTTTTTTTAAAAATAGTAATAAACCCACTGGCTTTAAACAACAGCAAAAAAGTGGTGGGTCTCCAAAGCTATTTTAATGACTGAGAATCTGTACTATTTTTCTGGGCTGGTCCATCTGGATGTTTAAGTTTGATACAACCTTGATGCGAAAGTTCTGGCATCATCAAACTAACCAGACTGTCCAATTCAACTGTAGCTTTCTTCTCCCAGCCCAACACTTTCTCTCTTGCTCTGGTTTGATGGAGGGGGCAGTTCCATCTCTTAAGTTCTTTTTTGCTCTTTAGGCAGGTTGAGTTGGTTGGCCCTTTGATCCACTTTGAAAATCAAAAGATTTTCCCCAGACAGATGCCAACTCTTCCACATGTTAATCTTTCTGAAGTTGCATATCGCTTGAAACAATCAAGATGCAAATGGCATTCTGTAGTCTGTTAAGCAAAGCAAAACAAAACAAAAATGGACCTTGGTCACTGTGTTGCCAGATTCCAAACTTCACTTCTTTTTCCAGCCAAATGCTGACTCGGCTACAGCTCTCAGCTCCTGATGAAAACAGATGGCTATTATTGCATAGCAACCAATAAAAATTAAATGCTCCTCCAGGTTCGTTAGAAGACAGAGTCAGACACCACCTGTGAATTAATGTCTACCATCATATATTAAAAACAATTCAAAGTATCACTGCATGTCAAATGCTGCTATAATTATCTAACTTTAGCCAATATTTGCATATGCAGAGACTATCTAGAATATATATGACATAAAAATCCAGGGACAAAATGATAGTAGCAAGTAACTTTCAATTCTACATGCTTGTTATACCAAGGGTGGCAGGGGTATTACACAATGACCTACCTATTTCTTTACTCTTATGCATGTTTAAGAATGGCCCGGGCAAAAAATTGGAAACGTCTAAATGGTTAACATGATATAAAACATATTTCTAATTTCAAGTACCTGTTTTATTTGAGTGCATTATATTAACATCATAGGAATACTTGATTTCAATTCAACACTGTATGAAATTGTGCGTGTGATTATACTTTTATTCACATTAACATAAAACTGCTGAACAAAGTAACAGCTTAAAACAAATGTGACAGAATATTCTTAAGTATTTGAAAATGTAAAATTTTATGTATTGGCGAATCGGCTACAGGAATATCACTAAATGAACTGCCTGTTAAGAACATTCTTATTAATCACATTCAGAAAGCCTGATCAGAAATATTCAGTTTGTTGTATAATTATCAGAGGGTTATTCCCCAGACCATTTCTTGTATTCTAAAGTACTTGTATATTTGTATTAGTTTGATACTTTGATATGATCAAATGACCAAATCAATAAAGATTCCACTCCACTCCATTCCATTCCAGTTTCCTGTAGATTGTAACTACCACAAAGTCAAATGCAGCCAAGCAGTTATGGACTGCAACCGACTCTACAGTTGCCAACTGTCTTTATTGTGCAGCTCTATATTAACCATAAAAGCGACAAATAGATGTGGCTGGTTTATTGTCTTCATTTCATACGGTCACATATTTTATCAACCTATGGTTGTTGATCATTTAGGTCCCACTATAGCAACAATAATGGGAATGCTGCTTTCTTGATAATAAGGGACAGCTTTGCCTTCTGCAGCATTGATGCAGTTTTGATTGCCTTTGTAGAAGAAATTTTTATTTATTTATTTATTTTTATGTTTCATGTTTCTAGACTGCCCACCTCCCTCAAGGGATTTGGTTGTTTGAGTTTCCTTGGGGAGAAAACTATTATTGTAAGAAGTAAATGGATTTTTTTTTCAACTAAGCAATCTCCCCTTTCCTTTCCTTCCCTTTCCCTTTCCCTTCCCCATTACTTCCCATCCCCCTTCCCCCTTCCCCTTACCATACCCCTCCCCTTTCCCTTCCCATCTCTTCCCTTCCCCTATCCCTTCCCAATGTTTGTGTCTCAAAGTAATCATTTCTGCAAAAACTGGTCTCTATTTGCAGTCCTTGGCAGTCCTATTTGCAGTCCCCTGCAGTCCCTACAGTCCTATGGCCTTTGGAGGAGAAAAATCACAGGAAAGTATGGGGTGTTTCACATTTCCCCCTCTGATCTTGCTTTAATTTGCCCCCATAAACCAATTTTTCCCAGAGAAACCTATGTAAGAAGAAAGCAATGGGGGAATGGATTGCCAAGCCCAGCCAGGAGGACCCAAGGATCCAACATGAAATTATACCAGCTCCAGAAAAAGCCTGAGATAATTGTCTCTCATTGCTTAAAACATTTGAAAGAAAAGGGAATCTGAAATGGAGTGGAACAACATCATTTGCTTCTCCTTTACTTGCAGACTGCCAGAAGGAATACTTGTAGGTGAGATTTATCTGCAAGGGTTCAGTATTTTATATGCCTATTTTGAGAGGTGTCTCACTGAATCAGTGAGAGATTGGGTAAGAATAGCAACCTTCATCAACATGATGACTTCTCAGGCATTTGGGACACTTATTCTTGTTAACTGTGATACAACATAGCTGGAAATCACTAGATTGAGGAAAGCCAAGATATGGATCTATACCACTGATGGATGATCTAATTCTAAATAACCCTCAATTTCACTGGCCAGCCCAGTTGAAGATGATGGGATCTGATTGTTTAACAGCAACTGGAGGCCACAAGTTACTGCTTTTTTTTCTGAATAGTTCTTGGAAACTTGGAAGATTGCAGCTGCTGTGTGAATTTGTCTGAATAGGGGTTTTAAATTCTCAGCCTTATTATCACAAGCAATGCCCTTTTGCCTGAAGGAGCTTTCTATTATGGGAGGGAGGAGGAGGAGAAGGAGGAGGAGGAGGAGGGCCATGTAGATCAGTATTTCTTCACCTTGGCCATTTGAAGATGTATGGACTTCAACTCCCAGAATTCTCCAGTCAGTTTAGCTGACTGGGGAATTCTGGGAGCTGAAGTCCTCACATCTTCAAACTGCCAAGGTTGAGAAATCCTGATGTAGATTGTCTAATACTTTCCATTTTTATCCTATTCATGCGGACCAGCATTTCCTAAACTAACATCCTCCCAATGTGAGTGCAGCTCCTTGAATTTCTAAATAATGTTGGGTGGAAAAATTGGGAATTATAAATTCAATACATCTGCAAGACATCAGGTGAGGAGACTGATGTAGGGCTATTAAAGATATGGGTACAAATATGTGCTCTGAACTAAATGAAGCCCTCCTCCCATAATCAAATGAAGTTATATCCAGAGTCTTGGCAGTTGCAATGTAGTACAATCTGTGTGTATGTTTCCCATTGTTATCATACACGGGGAAACTTCCATTGCAAACCACTTGTTTGGAAAGAGAAGAAGCTTGGCTGTTTCCTTGCCAAAGAACAGGCAGAATTCCTATCTATGTTACCCTTACTCTCCTTATTCAGGTTACTATGTCATCTGGGAGAACCTGTATCCATTGCCCTGGGAACAACTGGATCCATTGAAAATAAGCAGAATAGCCAGAATCAGCCCTGGCTGCATTTTACCCTGGAATTAAATATGGGTGATAAAAAAGGGTGGTCATCTGGGACTGCCTATTGGCATATCAGTTTTTGAGATAACTTTACGGGGGCGTTAAAACAAGGGAAGAAGAATCCATTGCAAAACAAAGCAGTGTGTGTGTGGGGGGTTGTGATTTACTTGGAGAAATGGATATTGCCACTTAAAAAGTCGGCAACAAACTTAAGTAAATCAGGCAATAAATATTTAATGGTATGAATTGCCACTTACATACAAGAATGTATAAACTGCAGCTATTCACTTGAAAATCCTGACTCTATACTGAGTTGAGAGGTTAGTGTTTTTTCACAACAAGACTCTGAACACCTTCCACTTTGCCCAATGTGGGCTTCTGGTTATTGCCCAAAATTCATCTCTACTTACTCAATCTCTGCAAAGAGGCAACAGGACAAATTAACTTGTATTTAATGTAAACAGTGTGCCGGTAAAATCTTTCTGCGTCTTCTTTTTCTTCTCACCATCCCTTTTCTTTGAGTTTGAGTTGGGGCATTATTTATTTATTTACTTGCAGCATAGAATTATTTGTACAATTTGTAACCTAGGAACATTACTGCTTTAAGAGAGAGAGAAAAATTTAAACCCTCAGAAAATTACTCTCAGTCTAACGAGTTCTTTTCCACTGAATACAGACATCATTAGGGGATGGCTATAGCCCTGGGCTATGCATGAACTTTTTCTTCTAACTGTACACTTTATGTATAATTTAGCTTTCTTGCCTAAATTATTCAAGCAAATAGTGAGTGAAAATAATGGAGTTCACTGAAACCTTCCAGAGTATTAGAATAAAACAGTTTTTTACGTTGATTTGAATTTTTAAGCTTTTTAATCATGGATTTCAAATGGAATACAAATGTGTTTGACTCATCTTAGCTTCCTCCCCTTGTGCCCCCTTTCTTTCCTTTTTCTTCTGCCTTCCTTTCTTTGCAGGAAAAGAAAGTACAGCAAGGACCTGTCCTTAGCAAATACATTATCAATTAATAAATGCTGCTAAAGTATAAAGCTACCTGAGACGGGGAGCTTAAGATCACAGAGCAGAACCTATCAAATTAAGTGCTTTTTTAGTACTTGATGGTCTTCATTTTTCAGTAAGTATCCCTAGTTTTTCTAATCCTTTTTCCCTTAGGTAGAGAACAGAGTTTCTACTAAGTTGTTATCAAAGGTGCAATTCCATGGATCAGTTCTCAAAAGTGCTCTATTGATATATGGGATCTAACAGCTGCTCGGGACCTGATTGCCTTTTAAAGAAAACCACATTTTCCCCTTTGTTCAACTATGATGTTTGGTTGTGGGAATAATGTTCCTCTTGCAGCAGAGCAGAAGGGAGATCACAGGCTGAGAAGCAAGGTGGTCAATTCTGCCAAAATAAGTAGTGTTTCAGTAGCAGGGAAAATGATTCGGATGGGCCTAGTCATATCAGGGTCAATGCTGCCTTTTGGTCAGCTTAGAAGGTGGAAAATCCCCATTCAAGTCCAGAGTTCATCAGGTGTCTTTGGGCCATTGCTATCACATTACAAAGTTCATCTTGCAGGTAATTATTATGAGTGTAAAATGAGGGTTGGTCTCATGTAAATCACCTTAATGTCTTTAGAGCAGTGATGGCAAACCTTTTAGAGACCGAGTGCCCAAGCTGCAACCCAAAACCCACTTATTTATCACTGGGTGCCAGGTGGGTGTGGCCCACTGGGTGGGCGTGCCTGTGGTGGTCATGGCAGACTGGGTGGGTGTGGCCAAGGTGGGCGTGGTCACCTCGATGTTGCTCATGGGGAGGGATGCCTGTGGAAGCCAGGCAGGGTTGAGGGAGATCCAGAAGTCTCTGGCAGGTGGGGCAGTGGGCAGGAGGCTCGTCCTGCAGGGTGAGGTGAGGCAGGGCTGGGGTGCCATTGTCGCAGGGCAAGGCGAGGCAGGGGCTGGGGCAGCTGCTGCCTGACACCATCGACCCCCGCACACAGAAGCCAGCGAGCGCATGGGGGCCAACAGTGTCTGTCAGCAGCCACAGCCTGCCGGCCCCTCGACCGGCGCACTCTGCGGCTCCGTCACAAGAAGTTCAGAGAAGCCGCCTCTAAGCTGGACAGATGGCCAACAGCTGAGGAGGCACTGCAGTGGGTCGTGCCCAGGAAAAGGAGAGCATGTGAGGCCAGGAGGGATGGGACGGGGGAGGGAAACCAGCCATGCTGGGATGCATCCGGCCATGTGGGACCTCGGCGAGTTAGCGGGAAGCTGGTTGAAGAAGGACGGTTGCCATCTCTGGGGCATGGTGCGCGTGCCCACAGAGAGGGCTCCAAGTGCCGCCTCTGGCACGTGTGCCATAGGTTCGCCACCACTGCTTTAGAGGAAAGATAGGATAGAAATGTTACATTCCCCTGCTTTAAGTAAGAAGCTATTTTAAACTGTTCTTTGTAAAACCAAATAAAGTCTATATTAAGGGCTACACTACAATTTCTGTGTGTTTTTCACACACAGGACAGCTAAGGACCGTTCCTTGCCTGATTTTCTTTTCCTGCTAGGGGAGGAAGGGGAAAAAAGGAAATAAAAGGGCACAAGGAGAGGAAGCTAAGATGAGCCCAACCCATTTGTATTTCATTTGAAATCCACTATTAAAAAGCTTAAAAATTCAAATCAACGTAAAAGTCACCCTGCTTAGTTTCAGCAATAGCACCACTAAATGCAAAGGTCACAAAAGGGAAGTTGGCACTACAGGTAAACAATAGGTTGCCTAATATGGTTGGTGTAGATGTTGGTTTCCTCATGCTGTGTGAATGATTTCATTGCCTGAAGCTGGATCCACATATTACATAGATAACCCATGACATAGTTTGCTTGTTTTTAACTTAGTGTGTTTATAAACACAGCCAATTATGGTTTATTCAATAAAAATGATTAAGCATCATTTAGTAATTTGTGAACCCAGTCTAAACTTGGGCCCAACTTATTTAAAATGTTTAATGATTTCTTCCCTCTGAAAGACTTCTAGAAAGTTAACAAACATTCAGTTAAGGCCTACAATAAAAGAGAACAATAATAACAAGATCATTGATTTGAAAACATCAGGGATTAAAACAGTAATCAAAAAGGCATCCAATCAAATACTTAAAACAGCTTCCATCAGAGTTAAGACACTTAAGCAAAAACCTTCCTAAATTGAAAGTTTCTAGCTCATTAGTAAGCTAGCCTAGAGGACTTTCCTTGCAGAAAGTTCTAAAGCTCAGTGCAAACACTGAAAACGTCTTCTCGATGGTCTCACTGCATTTCAGTGGCAGCTGGAACACAAAGCAGAGAGTTTATTGATAAGTAGACTGGCTACAGGAAAATGTTCCTTCAGCTAGCCTTGTAATCAAAATCAGTGCTGGGACAGGATTGTGGGATTCAGATCTATAATCTTAAACTGG
>NW_015386402.1:1047623-1064670 GCF_001527695.2 Protobothrops mucrosquamatus | reverse complement strand
AGAAAGGAAAGAGAAAGATAGTCAAAGAAGGAATTTAGTGGGGAATGTTGAGCTGGGGGGAAGAAAATGTTTGCCCTTATCCTTAGCAGCTCTGCTGCCCTTAGTCCTGTTATCCTTTAAAATTACAGCTTATTTGAAATGGGGTAACCACCATCATATGCAGTGTTGGGGCTTGGTCACAGTTTAGGAAAGCCTAGAATGAATGCTTGATGTTTTGAAAGTATGTCAGACAACGGATCCCCAAAATATTTGCAAATTGAAGCGATGAGACCTCAAACAAGACATGAGGCAATCATTAGCTTTCCCCTAGTTGTCAAATTAAATAAGTTGATGAAGCTCTTATTATAGAAGTACTGTACAGGCAGGAGAACATTTATGGTTAGTTCTCACCATAGTCTATAATCCCGGTTGGGTTTAGTGTAACTCACCACAACTAATTTGCTGTGGCCAACTCACTGCGAATCAACTCACCATGGCCAACTCCAAGGGTCAAGAGTTACACTAATATTGAAGAAATGGTGGAATAAGAATCATTAAAAAAAATGCCGAAGGAGGAACAAAACGAAATGTAAAAGACAAAAATTAAAGCATTTTTAAAATTATTTTAAATAATTAAATTGAATTATTGAATTGTCCTACAGAGAGCTGTCCCATGGCAAGTTGGACACAGTGAGTTGACCTGTGGCAAATTGGCTGCGGCAAGTTGTCCCATTCCCATCCTGGTTTGTCCTACCTCATGATCTGCACTGGCTGTAGAAGGAAATCAAGGGTATAAGGCAACCTGATTTCAGTATGAGTTGCTTTGAGATTCAATTTTAAATAAGATTTGTCTAGCGTCTTCTCCCAAATGACTGACTCTCTCTCTCCACCTACACAAACACTGTCAGCTGGCATGAGTCACCATTTTGATTATGAGTGGATGGATGGACAGATCAAAGGACAGACAGATTATGATCTCCAAGCTCCAAGCCCTGCAACTCTGAAATTAGCTCCTTCTTTCCCTTTACCTCTATGGAAGCTTTATGGCCACTAAAAGGGGGTCAGAAATTTTTTGATTGGATGAATATATTAGTTCATAGTCTTGTTACTTTACCCTAGTCTCATTACAATTGGCATTTTCAGATTAGTATTTGTTGTATTTTAACAACAATGTTGTTAAATGTAATGGATTGAGGTAGTCCTCACCTTTTGAGCCCAAAATTTATGTTGCTAAATGAGACATTTGTTAAGTGAATTTTGCTCCTTTTTACTACCTTTCTTGGCACAGTTGTTAAGTGAATTGCGGCAGTTCGTAAGTTAGTAACATGGTTGTTAAGTGAAACTGGCTTCCCCACTGACTTGTGGGGTCATGTGATTGCAAAAGGTAATCACATGACCCCAGGATGCTGCGACTGTCATAAATATAAGCAATTGCCAAGCGTCTGAATTTTGATCATATGACTATGAGGATGCCACAATAGTCGTAAGTGTGAAAAATGCTCATAAATTACTTTTTTTAGTGCCACTATAACTTTGAACAGTCAGAAAACAAACTGCTGTATAGCTGTAATACCTGTAATATAAATAATAAATGCATAACACATAGTGCATAGTATAGTAATAGGTGAATAAAAATGCCAAATCAATTCTAAACATCTGGCTGACTGTGCAACCAAGCATAATAACCAATTGCAGTACCTTATTTTCAGTTTGCAAATGTGCTTCATTGGAGAAGTTTGGTCAAAGTGCTGTTGAATTGAATAACCTCTTTGAAGTTTCATATTGCCTATAGTAGGTTGTTATGAATGTGTTCAGTGTTGAAATATTTTAATGTTTTTTTTTAATTTAGAGAAAGCCTATGTAAATTGAATAGGTTTGCAATAATAAATATTTGCACAAAAAATTGGTGCTGTAATAACATGATATATAATAAGTATTTATTAGAATAGATTGGATGTCTAAAAATGGCTCATCACTGAGCAGGAACTATGAGAGAGAGAGAGAGAGAGAGAGAGATGACATCATCTTGCTATGCAATAGTTTTATAGATAAATCTATAAGATAGCCTTGTGATGACTTTAGAAGTGTGCCAGTCAGAGGTGTGATTGTATATGTAGTTTTGGATGCAAGTTATGCCTGTGACTGGCTGACATACTGAGTGATTTGCAGCTGTTGGAATGTATATTGTAATGAGGAGCATAATTCTGAAAATTAATGTATCAAAGACTGAGATATTTGTGTTTGACAGGGAAAATTAAGTGAACAATTGCAGCAGCAAGTGACTGAATTGGTGTACCTTGGAAGAATGTTTATTAAAGATGAGAAATGTACATGGAGATTTTAAATAATTTTAGAAAGATAATGGAAGCAATGTAGCAAGGAATGCCTGTCAAAAAGAAGAAAAAAGGCTTCTATCCACTCTATTACATGGAAGTGAAAGAAAAATAAGGAGAAACATAAAATAAGTTGAATAAAATGGGAATGAGGTGCTTAAGAATTGTATGTGTGGTAAAATATGAATGGAGACTGTTAAGCATGATTGGATGCTGGACGAATGTGGATTGAAAACAGAAGTGAATAACCAGTAAAAAAAAAAGAAGTACATTGAGATCATTTGGCCTGATAGAAAGATTTTTTTATTTATTGGATTTATAAGCCATCCAACTCAAGTTATGTGACTCTGAGTGATGTATAACAGAGAAACAAACAATAAACAAACAACATGAAGAAAATACATCATATAAATATAAAATGGCAACCAAACACAATAAAAAAATACTAAAAGGAGACTATATTCAACTGTATCCAAACACCTGGGATTAAAAGCTAGCTATCAATGGCTTTTAAGAAGAGAATTTAGTCACAAGACACATTTAAAGGAAGAGTAAATGGGTTGGGAGGAAGGGAGAAATGGAGAAAGTGTGTTGAATGGATTTGAGACATCCTAAAAAAGAAACAGATGAAACAGGCAAATTTAAGGAAGAAAAGACAACCTAGTGTATGAAGCAGCTTACAGATGTGGTGGAAACGGATGTTTTGCAAGGATAAAAAAGAAAAGAGCAGCGTAGTAAATACACTGGAGACAACCCAGATTTAGTTAGATTACTCTTTCTTTCTGCTGCCTCCTTCCTTTTTCTGCTTGTTATTTCTTATTTATTTTTTGTGTATTGCATAATGTTGCATATCCTGAAATCTAGAAGTACAATGAGTAGGATCTAGGACAACTCACCACAGCCAATTCACCACCGCCATCTTGCCATGGCCATCTCGCCATGAATATGCCTGTGAACATGTATATATGTATCTTGTTTTTTTTTTAAGTTTTTGTGCCTTATATTTCGTATTGGTCAAAAGGAGAGGGGAAAAGCATTACAAAGCAGAAAAAAGCTGCCTTTTTTTTTTTAGATTCCCAAAATAAACTCTTCATAATTACAGAGCTTATGTTTTCTTGTGTGCTAATTATAATTATCCAAAGTGCTCATTTCAGCTACAAACAAATGCCCTGATGCCTGGTCATATCAAATCTCATACTAGACATCTTAATAAAGCTAATAATAAATATTTAGTACTGCAAGCAAAGCTCAGGAATTCTTGTAATAGATGAACCACTTTGAGCTGCTGGGAGTTGAAGCTCAGCAATCTAGAGAATTATTGGGTCTTCTCCCTCCTGTAACAAAAAAAACAATCTCAGTATACTTTTGTTGCTCTAGGTTGAAATCCTCTTCCTAGTGCACATGTGATGAATGCTATCTCCGACTGAAGGACTCACTGGGGATACACAGTGCAAAGTAAGTGTGTTTATAGGTAGTCCTCAGGTTACAAGTACTCGCTCAGTGACGATTCAAAGTAATATTTTTTTATCTTTTCTTTTTGCACCTTTGTTCTTTCCTTTCTTCCTCTTTTTTCTTTTCTTTACTTTGTATTAGTTAGTTTTTGTTAGTTTTTAATCTTTTTAAAATGTTTAATAACATTGATATAAATATATAAAAAACGAAGTTATGACAGCAGGGGGCTGGACTAAAAGACCTCCAGCGTCCCTTCCGGATCTATCATTCTGACTTCTTATGGCACTGAATGAGGGGGACTTACATCCTGTCCTTGGAATTCCAGACATCAGAGCATCTCCATCATGTGATTGTGATTAAGACATTAGAGTACAGCAAGTTGCAATTGCGTGATTGCGGTTTTCGATGTTCTCTGGAGGCTTCCCATAAGCAAAATCAATGGGAAACGCAACAGGAAGTCAGAAGTTGCTCCTACTCCTGCAGGGTTTTTCTTTTCTTTTTTCCTGCAGGAGTGGGAGCAACTTCTGTAGTGCTCCCTGCACTCTGTCGTGCCTGCCCACAGCACCTATGCATCTGCCAGCCTAATTGCCTGGGACTCCTGCCTCTTCCCCTTAACATCCCATGAAGTCTTGAAGTCATGTTGGCAACCAGGACTACCAGGATCGCTAAGCAATTTGGTCACGTGACATCACAGTTTATGACTACATTGCTTAGCAACAGAAATTCTGATCTCAATTGCTGTCACAACCTGAGGACCACACATTATAAAGAATCTGTTAAATGATGAAGCCATCATTTTGGAGAAGGGAGAGAACTTGCTTTTGACCCTTTAATGCTGGGTGTACTACTTGCTGGACTACTGAAATCAAGTCCATAGATCACAGATAGCGTGCTTGACTCTCATTTTAAAATTTTCATCCATATAATTTAAAGACTAGTTGACACAATGGTTAAACTCTAGTAATTTCAAAGGAACCGAAAGCAAGTAGAATTGTGCATATAAGCTTGCTGATTTGGGTGTGTGTTTGTGTGCAGTCTGACTGATGTGCTTCCATGATGATGAAAGTCAAATGAAAATTTGTAGAAATCCATCTGTCTATAAGTCTGAGATTAGCTTCAAGGCTTTAAGGTGTTGATGCATAAGTGTTATTGCTGAGGTTTAGCAATCCAACTTCATAAAGTTAAACTTCTAGAAATGGAGGCACTCGGAAATTCTACTCAAGGCTACAATGAGCAATAGTTTAATATGAAGCCTTGATAGGAGCTCAGATACAGAACAGCCAATCTTTGTGGTCCATAAGGCAGAGATTAGAAATGACTCAAGTGCATCCATGCTTACGGTGAAGAGCTGATCCAATTCTTAGTAAACCTAGCCTGTGGCTCAAGCTTTTTTAAACAGATGCTTCTTAGGCCTCCATATGATTCCAGTTCCATCCAGTTCCATTGTACCACCTTAGGACTCCTCAGAGGCTCACACTAATAAACCATCTAGAAGTTGGATGTTAATCTGCATCTTGTCCATCCAGATGTGCCCAGAACGTTTTATTTAAACAGTTACTAAGTAATTCTGAGTAGTGTGATTTTTTTTTCTGAAAAAAAAAATAGTTAAAACTAGTAAGAATTTTTGCTAGTATAATGAAATGAAATGAATCAAAACCTGATTCTGAATTAGCTTTAATTTGGCCACGTATTTAATGTTTATTTTGCTTTGACCTTTGCTAAATTGATACTCTGAATTTATTGACTCTCATCTGGAAATGATAAATAATAACTCTTTCATAGGGAGCCATAAGGACTGGGCAGAATGGGCATTGTTCATAAATTAATGTACTTACCCACTTAATCCTTATATCCAGATCAGAGCAAGCACACAACCTTTCAGCAGAAGATAGATAGATAGATAGATAGATAGATAGATAGATAGATAGATAGATAGATAGATAGATAGATAGATAATAGCACCAGAAACAATATTAGGAGAAGATACAATAGTAATAGGGCAAATAAATGGAGCAAACCAGTGGTGGGATTCAGCTGGTTAACACCGATTTGGCAGAACCGGTAGCTAAATTTTGCTAAGTTTGGAGAACCAGCTGAATGCACACTGCTTCCGAAAGTCTGTTCTAGGCCTGGGAGGCCTGGAGGAGGCCTCCCGGGCCTAGAATGGCTGACCGGAAGTGTGTGGATGCCACTTCCGGAAGTTCATTCTAGGCCTCGGAGGCCCAGGTCTGCATCCAATAAGAGAACCAGTTGTTCAGGTATTTTAATCCCACCACTGGAGCAAACCAACTGCATTTTCAGGCAAAATCAGAAATCCTTGGAGGTCACAGCTTGATTCAAATCTGCCACTCTTTCTAATTCATTGCCTGAGGCAATGTCCCCTTTCTTCCTAATAATAGGGATGGTCCGATACTTTAGTACTGCAGAGCGGGAAAGGACATTGAGGTGGTTTTCTGCTACACATCTCTCCACTGCATTGGAGGTTCTCTGGCTTCAGAGAAGAGGTGGTGCTCATTTCGTGTCGCTTTGCATTTTAATTGAACCTGAAGAAGACAGGAAAACAAGATGAAGCTCTCATCCTCATTTCTTGGCCAGTAAATTAAGTGGCAGAACTATACAACAGACCTCTGAAGATTTCTCCAACTTTGAAAGAGGGGGGGAAAAAACCTTTTCTCCCAAATTGAATGAGAACAACCCCTCCACCCAAAAAAGAATGCTTATGTTCAACATTAATATTCTTTGCATTTAACGTAGCTGTACAAAGAGGAAGTAGTTTCTTGTTCTCACAATACAAATTATATTTTTTTCAAACATAAAATGACACACTGGCCCATCACTGAATAACCCTGCATCTTAAGCTATAAATAAATCTGTATTAAAATGAAGCTGGGGAACTGGGGAGAAATGAGAACTCAGTGTTCTCTTTTCATCCAATCTATTAATTAAAAACCAGAGAATTAGATAGTGAATTCCCTTGATAGAATTACATTATTTCCCACAGAATTCAAATTTGCCAAAGCCCATTGCAACATCACACATGAGAATTACATTTCCAAAGTGGTTAAATATATTAGATGGCTACAGGTAGGCATAGCAGAGCCTAGCTCCCCAATTACCTTTTTTCTCTCCTGAAAATAGGCACAATATCGCTTAGCCACAATATCTCAATTGTTTCTACTTTAGCCACATTCTTCTTTCCCAATAAGGACAGACACAAAATTGGATTCCCCCCCCCTCTTTTTTGTGTATGTACAACATGTAAGAGAAGTTCAGTTTCTCTCTGTGCAAAAGTGCTACACCAGGAATATTGAAACATTTAGTAAAAGACCAATAACTTTTTTGACAAACTGTTTTGCGCTTTAAAAAACAACAACAGTACTGGGTTGTTCCAACATAACACAGCCTGAGTTCCCAGGGATGTATCTCACGTCTTGGGTGAAACCCCAGAATCTCTCCAAAGTTAACAATGAATTGCATTTGGAGGTGGAAGTGGTAGATGTTTATGACATAATCATAATTGTGTACTCAATTAAATTATAACTAAATGTCTATTTCAATTACATTAGATCTATTAGAGGCTTTGCTCTGACTCCACCTACTTCTTGCTTCCAAGCAAAAAGCTCCTCAAAAAGGAAGCATATGTGGCTCTTAATCTGAAAACAGATAGACACTCTCATCATCTAAATGCACGGGTAGACGAGACACGCCTCTTCAGTGCCCTGTAAAGCAGCTTCATCTTTTGCATGGGTTCCAAAACTGACCCATGATTTGTGTACAGGCCAGACTTCTGTTTGGCAACCACATGCAATCAGAAAAACAGAGTGGAGCCGCGTTCAAAACAGCCACACAAGCCTTGCAAAAATAGGTGGCTGCTTCAGTGTTAATAAGCCTTGTGACGCATCCCTTTTGTCTGTTTTGCACAGTCCTGTCACATGGGAAGTTAGGTGTAGTGGTTAAGACCCCAGGCTAGAAACTGGGAGACTTTGAGTTCTAGTCCTGCCACTAGGGTTGTAGTCCTATATAAATGCTCACTTTGAGATATCTTTTTGAATAGACCTGGATGGGGATATGAGGAATGACTAAGAAATTTAAAACAAAATGAAATGGGGGGATGTTATGCACATGATAGGAGGGAAGGAAATTTTTATTTTTATTATTGAATACATTTGGTTGCACAGTCAGCCAGATATTTAGGCTGGATTTGACATTTTAATCCACCTATAGAGCCCTTCCCAAGGATCAGGGTTAGGGGGTCAAGTTAGTGATTCACTGGGGGTTGTGGTAATGGTTGGTTGCACAATAAGTGGGATATTTAGACTGGATTTGGCATTTTTATCTACAAATTGAGACCTTCCCAGGGACCTAGGACAGGCAGATGTTGTTATTTGATGACGTATTGTTGCAGGATATAAGCTGTCCCAAGTAAAGCTGCCCTTTGCCATTGACTAGTTTTGTCAATGCCAAAGGTATTCAGTGGTGCTTCCAGATGATTTGGGATTGCAGCCAAAGCACCTATTGTTATTAGTACTAGCTTTGCTTTCTTCTTATTATTATTCACTGAATAGAAAATAAAGTTGAGGGGAAAATAAGTTGGCAGTTCAGATCTTCAATTCTCTGCCAGCTTTATTCTGTACAGCTGGCATTCTGTACTAGCTTCATGCACTGAGCAAGCAAGACAACGGATGCAGTTCATTGAGAAGCAATGATTCAATAACTGGCCCTGAAAATGACAGCATTACAGCTAATTGTATGCCATACAAACTAATGTCAGGATTTTGTTTTTGAACTGGCAGCACATTGATAGTGCAGTCATGCACATCTTCAAGCCAGTTGTTCTTTTCTGCAAATTTTCTCTCTTTTTCTTGGTATTGTCTCACAAATTGAGATGGGCCTTTATTCTAATGACCTAATAACCCATAACATGAAGGCATGCTGCGATCAGTAATAGTCTGCAACTTGTAAACAAGATTACCTTACCTAGCACCTTCTAAATCTTAGCATCTTCAACCAGGAGGGAAAGTCAAAAATTTATGGAACAAGTGTGGTTGGGGCAAGTACCCATCACAGGATGATATTCCATTGTTTGACAGAAGGTATTATGATTAGGAAGCTACCAAAGTAGGTTAGAAACTAAAATGCAACAGCTGGTCTAGCAGTATTGTATTGGTGCATCTAAATATTCTTTTGAAAGAACCCCATGCCCATCTTTCATTCTCTTGCTCTAGTATGATTTTGATTTGGAGCAAAATCCCTTCCTCCCCCTTATAAGTGAACATTTCTTTTTCCCAAGGTTTCATGGAGAACATGTTCATTCCAATTAACAGTGCCTAAGGACTCCTGGTGACACATTCATTTCTTGGTAACAGTAGTGGTTTGCCATTATCGTCTTCTACTAAGGTATTTTTTTTTCCATCTTCCTGGTCTAATTTGTTGGTACTGAGACAAAATGTAGATGGCATGGAGAATTGCTCTGAAGTACAGTGGACAGATCCTTTTAACAGCTTGAGAGCAGCTTGGGCTCATTCAATAGACTTTGATTTGCTGAGTTTCAAATATATCTGTTATTTGAGATCCAGTGATCCAAGCCAAGTCCATTTGACACTAGAACTGCTCTAAGCCCAATTTCAAAAGAATCAGACGCCCCATGTCATCCCAGAATGCCTATAGTTAATCATTGCTACCTTCTCTGCTGCCTTGTCCAAAGTCTCAGTCCTGTTGTACAGCAAATCCAATCTTGAGTTGGTTCTCTAGGGAACATGAACAAACAGCATGTTTAAATTTTTGAGCAATTTGATTGTCAGAAAAAGAGAATGCAAGAAAAGTTACATGCAAGAAAAGTTGAAATCATGAACATTAATCTCTTTTATACTGGAATATAAATAATAAAAAGGCAGTGATTTAATTACAGTTTTACAATGCTTTTAGAGTTGAAAGTATCAGAATTTAGGGTTGTGCTATTGTATTCTTCAAAGGGGTCTTTCAATTTAACATTATTATAGTATATAATAGGTGTGAAGGACTCCTTCAAAGCTTCATTTCAAAGTAAAATGATCAGCTCACTTTAACAAAGGGAGGTGGGTGGCTGTATTACTTTGCTTTGCTCTGCTTTACAAAAATTAGATGAACAATGTGAAATGAATATTTTGCTTCCTCCAGCCAGCTCACCACCTCTGGCACGGCTTTGGCAAGCATAGCAAAGGATGGACCACAGCTGCCACAACTCATCCTGCTGTTTGGTGAGCCATGTGAGAGAACACATCTGCCTCCTCTACCAGATCTTCACCAAAGCCCAAAGAGGTTTCTGCCCAGATGTAGTGCTAGCACAGAAGTCTCTCCTGACATGAGCAGGTGAAAGAAGAGACAAAAAAAAACTTTCAAAGTAGTGCACATTTGGCTTGTGTTACCTTTTGGGTCAAGCATATCACCTCAACAGCAAATAGCTGTTGAAATTTGACAAAGGAAGGAAGGAAGGGAGGGAGGGAGGAAGGGAGGGAGGGAGGAAGGAAGGAAGGAAGGAAGGAAGGAAGGAAGGAAGGAAGGAAGGAAGGAAGAATAACCTCATTAAGCAAAGTCACAACTTATAACTTTCTTTTCTCTGACAATTGATACAGAATAACAGCACTAAATGGAATGTTCACTAATTCCTTGCACTAAATGGAATTTTCAAGAAAGATATAAGAAAAAAAATATATTCTGTTTTCCTCATTCAGTGCGACTTATTTCAGAGTGGTCATGCTTTCCAATGTTTAGGTTTTTCAGGGTATCTTCTTTTTTAACAGGAATGTCTTTGGAGCTCACATAAGCTCCAGTTAACTATTCTTGGAAAATAAAACTGGTGGATTGCTGCAAAGGTAACCTACAGAGGATCTTTAGGGGGTGCAAGGAAGAGATCGGAGTCGACTTACACATGGGGATGTTATGACAGGCTACATTGCCATGGAAACCATTTCATGAGAAGACTCACTACACGCCTCCAAAAGCCGTCTATATTTGAAGTACAGTACAGTCCATGATTGCCAATGGAAACTTCTAGCCAAGATTGCCAATGAGGTAGGATTTAACTCCTTGGCTGCATTTCTATGGTTTCATTATGCCATTCATTCTGTGGCCCTCGCTGAAGACTTTGGGGGTTGGGATTTCAGTCTTTTATTCAGTGCCATAGTGTCCCTCCAACCTGAGAGACTCTTACTATAAATCACTTTTTGTTAAAGAGGGGTAATTGTCATAGTCCGTAGAAAAAATAACTTAGCATATTCTTTTAAAACGTACAAGGGGTTTTTTTTTCTCCTTAATGCAATATTCTGCACTAGAGACTCTGTAGCCATGCTGGCTGGAAACGATGGGAGTTGCAATCCAATACATCTGGAGGGCAGCAGGGTAGAAAAAGCCATCTCGGTTTAAAAACAGCTATTTTGTTTTTCATCATGCTGAGAAGTTTTCCCTGTTCCCTGCTCTGAATACCATGCTTCCTGTTCCCACATTAGTGAAACCTACATTGTGCCCCTGAGCTTTTATATTTGTAATATGTAAGTTGTTTTCAACATGTGTTGCAGAGAAAAAGAATTTAGTGAAAAGTAAAAGGTATTTTAAATATTAAATACATGGAGAGTATGATATAAAAAGCACTATGAACGGCTTCTGTTTCAGCAGCTTTTTACAGGGTCTCATAACAGAAAATGCAAAATAATGGACTTCCCCAAAGGAGAATGATTTTTTTTAGCAGTTTTCGCTAGATGACTCTTCAAACAGAGGCCACTTGTAACACTTCAGATAATTCCGCTATCAAATAACTCTATCATGGTGAGAAGTCTGCAGTTTAAAAAAATAAAAATTAGCACTTGTAATAACAAATTTTGGAGAGGATTATGCTGTCATAAACAGACCCAGCAGGGGTTTCAACTGCAAAGAAAATTAAAATGCCCCACTTCCGGTTTTCATTGCTAGAATACAGTGCCAGTTTGTGGAATAAAATTTAACCGACTGATGTCTCTTCCTGGACCTTGGTTTTTGTTTTGTTTTTTGCATTCTCACTTTGTAATATTTTCTCACTGTGATGTAATAGCACTCTGTCCAATCAAGTGAAGGCAAATAAGGAGAGGAAGATGTTCAACATTTGAAATCACCGCTGTAGTAGAAATCGCCAAATGCATTTCTGATATGTAATAGCCAAGGTGTAAATGACTAAAATACAGCTGGATAACATTTTATCCAAAAGTTGTTCCAGTGGCACCTATTAAACATTTTGGATGCCATTGATCAGGGGAATTTCCAAGCGCCAAATGCAAATCTTATACTACTATAATACATTCACCCAGTATACTCCTATACTGGTACGTTCTGTTGGAAACCGATTCTTTGCCATTTTTTTAAAGTCCTGTTGATCACTAGGGGCAATAGGAGTAGAGGGAAAAAGAAAGCTTTTTGCTCCTCTCTTTGCCTTGACTCTGCTTTCTTCTGCTTGGAAGACAAATACTCTTATCATCTCAAGCTCCTCAGCTTAATTTCTACACAGAAAAATGGTGTTGTTCCACCCTTCCAAGACCACACTTGGAATACTGCATCTAGTTCTGATCACCACAATATAAAAAAGATGTTGAGATTCTGGAAAGAGTGCAGAGAAGTGCAACAAGAATGATTAGAGGGCTGGAGGGTAAAAAATACAAAGAACAGTCATAGGGCAAGTCAAGAAACAATGGACGGAAACTAACAAAGGAGAGAAGCTACCTAGAACTGAGGAGAAATTACCTAATGATGAGAACAATCAACAATGGAACAGCTTGCCTTCAGAAGTTGTGGGTGCTCCATCACTGTAGGCTTTCAAAAAGGGACTGGACAACCATTTGTCTGAAATGGTATAAGATCTCCTGCTCAAGTAGGGGGTTGGACTAGAAGACCTCCAAGGTCCCTTCCAAGTCTATTATTCTATGTTCTATTCTGTCTGCCACCCCCATCCTACAAAGCTCAGCAATGCAGGCATGCTCTCAGAACCTATAATTTCTTTAGGAAACATAATATCCTTTTAGATCTTATGCATGGTATCTAGATACTCTAGATATTTTTAATGGACTTGATTGCTATTCAGATTTGTATGCTCGGCTATACCTGGACTCTTGGTGAATGAAGTAGAAGGTTGCAACAGAGATTACCTCAAAGTTTCTCGTTACAATCATTTGTGAATTATTTATTCATGCTGAGTGAATGTGCTGGCTGAAGGCATCCCTAATTCTACTAAAATCTTCCTCTTCGCTCTAAGGCATTTCTGTTCCACTGTACTTCCATAATCTTCAACCAACATGGTCAGGAATTATTCCACCTACAAACCTGAAGTCCTTTTTATTTTAAAAGTAGAATGTAAATGGTTGATCTGAACAGTAAGAATTCGAAGATACGAAGCTGCAAAACAAACTAGGTTCAGAAATATGAAATATAAATAAATAAAGCTATTTCAGCAGATGCTTTCTTTCTCGCAGGAATGCCTAGAAACTATTCATTACACTTTATCCAGGTTGACTGAAGAGCTTTTCCTCTTTAATGAATCTTACTCCAACCCAGCCCTGGTTGTGATGACAGAAATGCCCTTTCTGCATTTACATTTTATAATCGTAGTAATCCCAATATTCTACCTTGATTAACTGATGTTGATCTTATCTTGTTCCAAGCCCATGACTTTGTCAACCTGATAGAAATCTTTCACATACTGGAAGGGATCCAATATTTTCCTGGCTAAGCTAATTCAAAGCCATGTTTGTATAAAATACATTACTCTGGAGATGTATGTTCATAGGACCAGGCTAACCTTGAACAGACATGAGTTAATGATTTCTTGGGCATGAGTATTTTGGGAAAGTGTGAAATACTTGGCATTGATTATTTAAATACCAGTAAGCATCTCTAAATACTTTCCCTATAGCAATGAAAACAGTACTTTTGGTTAGCAAGCTAGATAGCAATAACAGTTAGATGTATTAACATGTATTATCCTGAAAAGCTGTTTGGTTCATACAACAAGGGCTGAGTTAGACAAGGAATCCTGAAGAAGAAGAAAAAAAAATCAAAAAATTGCTAGCATAAGGATAGCTGATCCTGATTTTCTCAGTTTTGGGGGGTTTGTTTGTTTGCTTGTTTTGCTAGCTGGAATTTTGCTGTATGGAAAGCTGTAGAGCAGAATAAGTTATTAACTGTGAAATTATGAGCTGGGAATGAGACAAGGTCAACATCATAGGTTCCATGGGATAAAGTTAGAGTTGCCAAGCTATCCCAGGGATACTATAAATAACTGTCTTATCTTCATCCAGGATTTGATCATGTATACTTTACTTGGCTCAGCCAGCACCATTCCTCATTGATTATTGCAAAATGAAAACTATCTAGAGAGATTTTATCTGTGTGGATTCATATCTAGAATGCTCTGGTGGGCTGTTGGTCAATGCGCATCTTGCTGTAAGACTGGATTCACACATCACATAGAGCCATAAGGTAGCTTTTAGCTGAGAGAGATGGGTATACTCAGCTGCTGTGGGGTCTACTGGGACAACACTTAAGCCAAAGCAAATGTCCCCATATTGAGTTAGAATTATTTAATGCATTAATTATATAACTTTCTTATTTTAATTTTCAGTAATCTAAGTTTGTGGGAGTCCATTGTTGACAAAAAACACAGCATGCAGGAAGAAAAGCTTAAATCTTCCCTGTCTCTTACTCTATTCTAGTTGAGGTTTCATTTCTTTTTTCCTGATTTTTATGACCCTGCATAAGAGAGAGAAATCTACCAAACATGTAGGTGCACTGGGAAGAGTTAAACTTTCTTTTAACTCTCAGAATCAATCATCTCTACACAAAACTGCCATAATAAAAAATAAGGGAGCCACAAATAATACATTTAGGGGATTCATTCAAAAGTTTACAAATCTAAAAATCGTATGTTTCCCAAAGTCCAGGGTTGGTGTGTGAGTGAGCAAATCTGACCTAAATGTTTTGAAAAGTGGATTTTTTAAAAAAAGAGCCTACATCTTACACGTGGACCATTTAAAATAAAACAACTATTTGTCGTCTTGAAAAAAAAATTGCCTTGATTCAGCATCAATTCTGGACTAGCCATTCCAATATAGCTATGAATCCTCTTCTGCATCAGATAGACCTACCACGCTCACAGATGACATACACTGTGAATTTGGGCATACACTATGAATTTGGATATGCATCAGTAATCACTGCATGCATAGATCTCACCCTCTTAACTGTTATATTTCTAACTACAGTACTTGAAAAGCTTCTTTTTTTTTTTTAAGAAGCAAAGCATCTTCTGAGTTTCACCCTCTGAGTTGGTTGTCTGGCCAATTTCAGAGAGGTGTTATTTGTGTCACTTTGAATGGGAGCTGCCTTTCATACCAAAATGCAAAAGCATTAGGCCCTTGGCATGTGTTGGGACTATCCAGATTACTTGAACAGAGATTGTGCTGGCTGGGCATTGTGGAAGTAGCAGTCACAACATATCTAGTGGGCATCAGGTTAGGCAAAGTTGTGCTACTCAGCAGTTGTATTTGCCTAAAATGAGTACCCATGGTTCATTAACACATAGTTTGCTAAATTAGCCTAGTTGCCTAGGTTCCCTGGACACACTGAACTATAAACTGCATGCCAACTGAGTTCACAGAGCAAAAATGTAGCTAGTTTGTAGTTTGCACATTTGTGAATATTCAATAGTCTCTTCTTTTTCGCAAGCAAAAAGAATACTGCTTTTCTCCAAAAACTTTTTGGCATATCTTGTGTTTGAAACATCTAGAGTGAAAATGTTGGTTTCTTAACTACAGGCAACATCTAACAGATTTAATGTAGACACAAGAAATGGACAAAGTCTTCTTTGCTTTTCCACTATAGGCTTTTAATGGACTTTTAATATTTGTTACCACCTTTATGAGCACAACATACCTAGAAAAAGACAGAAAACAATAACAAAGCTTCCTAGGAAAAAAAGATAATCCTGCTCCCATCTATAAGCTTCCACGTGCCCCAAAATTTAAAAAAATAATTTACGGCCTTGGGAAAGTTATCCATCCTAGATGTAAGACTTATCATTGTGTTGGGAATAAGAAAGAGTTTGCTATGCAACTAGCACTGATGAATGATGTTACCTAGTTTGGGTAATGAAATGTCTGCAAGAAAACAACCAAGCTCAGAGAGCCTTTATTAATAGGGTCAATTTATTTAATTCAACTTTCTAGTTAAACCAGTTTCTTTAATCAATTAATTGGTAAAATTGTTCGGTTGCATTCAAGAACTATGCTTCTAAAGAATGTACTTAATTTGCATTCATGCCGGCATGCACAAGCCAGAGCAAATATCTTCTTTGAAGAGATATTTCTGCATCCATATGTAGGGAATTTACCATGTCTGAATAAAGCCTTAGTTGCATTTTTTTTTTTAAAAATAATGTTGCTTCCAGCATATCTTCCTTGCCTTTCGGACAGTCTTACCTCCTCCTTGTTGACAAACTTACTTTTAGCCAAAGCAGGCTGATAGCCTAGATCAATTCTTTCGTAAGAAGAAGAAAGAGCTTTAAAAAATGAAAGCATCTGAGGTGATAAAGTTGATGATTCGGTCTGATAATGACCATGGATTTGTTTCTTTTAGTATGAAGACAGATTCCCAACTGGCAAAATTTAGCAGAATTACCTTAACCACAAACCAAGCTGTAGCAAGTACTTGAAGATGATACGTATTGCTATGTGTAAGATTTCAAATGTAGATTTAGCGTGCCTAGGTGTACATTTAATTCAATTGTCTATTCCTAAACCTATGAAGTATTTATCACTTCTCACAGCATTACAAGAAATCAGTTATCTTTTAAAATTGGTATATTTATAATCACCAACTGCATTAAAATTATATTTAATATCTTATATTTACCAATAATTTCTGATGTTAAAACATTAATTACTTAAAGGATGTAAAATGTACACAGACACTCTTACTTTCAGTCTGAGATCATTTTTGGGGAGCGAGAACATTTTGAAGCCAAGCTAATTCTAAACTAGATTCCAAAAGAGAACAATAGAATATACATAAAGTATGCAATTTACGACACTAAGCATAAAATAGCTTTGTCATCACCCTAACAATATAGTCTAAAACAACAGTAACTTATTTTTAGCAACATCCTCAGATTAGAAGAGTAGCTGCATATAATTGGTCATGAAAAGTGGTTTTAAAATAAGAGGGCGGGTATTTTGCAAAGTTCTCCAGGATTCCATGGAACCATTTGCAGATGAATTGGAATAGTCCTG
>NW_015386402.1:994876-1045624 GCF_001527695.2 Protobothrops mucrosquamatus | reverse complement strand
AAATTTATTCCATAGAGCAGGACCCTGTGTGTTTTGAACACCCGCTCAGTGTTATGAATAACAAGAATTGTTTAGCTTGTTCTGCCTTTGTGCTGGTTCCAGCTGGCAGTAGACAGAGGCTATGACACATGACACTCCAGCTGGATCCACATGTTCCTGGACTGCAGCATCCACTTAAATAATTTACTCTTTTTGATCAACAGTTGAACTGCTCAAGCAAGTGTCATTTACTTCTTAGATCACCCAGTAAACTCACAAAGTAAGTTCATCAAATTACACATGCAATGCATGCCTACTCCTTCTGCAAGAATACTTATTTTGCTCTTTTCAATTTTAAAAAGAAAACGGAAAAAGCTTTTTCATTATTCTTTATAACTTGCAGTACTGCTGCAACTTCATTAAAACCAAAGCAGTAAAAAGCTACATTCCTAATTGAACAGGCCTATTGTTTTTCCACTGAATACACATAATTACAAGACAATCACTTAGTATTTAATCAAATGGGACATTAAAATAGTAAGTAACGATGACCTTTTTGACACTGACACAGAACAGGAAACATGTATAGTTTGAGCTTTATCTTCACACTAGTAAGATATCAGTATGTGGTCATTATATGTACAATGAAACTCATCTGGATAGTCTAAATGTTGGATTTTAACTTCCATCCACCAAGATGAACAGCAATGATAGTTGTAATCATTCTTGCTTGGGGAAGGACACTGTAGTCCATTCCTATTAAAGTAATGTACTCTTGGGAATAAGTCTGATGCTATCAAAGTTTATTCTGAGATGTTTCCTATAATCCAGATGTAGACATTATTGAACTGAGTTGATCATATTCACATGAATAAGTGTAGGAGCATAAGAAAAAACAGTTGGTTTCTCCACTGAGCTGAACTATGATTTATTTGACTATCTTTGATTGAACAAATCACATTTAGGTGGCTTCATACAACACAGATAGCCATAAGTCATAGTATGTAAAATATGACTTATGGCTGTCTATGTTGTATGAAGCCATCCAAATGTGATTTGTTCAATCAAACATAGTGACTGTGTTCCTATAATATAGGAAGGCAAAAAAAGCAAAATATATGGCTTAGCATGTTTTGTTAATCATATTTTGGACAACCTAAGTTTATCAATACTGATTGGCAATAGCTCTCTTCAAGGAAACACCCTGCTTAGGAGACCTGCATTCAAACAAAGCATATATTCTTCCACTTGCGACTGGTGGAGAGCTATCACATACAGAAGCT
Source organism: Protobothrops mucrosquamatus (assembly GCF_001527695.2). Taxonomy (NCBI): domain Eukaryota; kingdom Metazoa; phylum Chordata; class Lepidosauria; order Squamata; family Viperidae; genus Protobothrops; species Protobothrops mucrosquamatus. The sequence continues at coordinate 1,044,362 of NW_015386402.1, read as the reverse complement.
GGACATCTGGAGCTCATCTTTCAAAATTTTGGTTCCCCAACTTTTCCAGCTTTGTGGATCAGCAGGGGGAGGGAGAAGGGATAGTTCCTCATGTGTGGCTGGTAAGCACGTGTGCAGGTGCAGCTCCATTTGCACAAGCAGCTGAGAAGTGTACCCACCGCTTGCACAAATGGAGTGTGTCTGCATGTGCTCACCTGCTGCTCACACAAGTGGGAATGAGCATGCGTGCTCGCTCAATGCTTCTGCGGCCCAGTTTCAAATGGCTCACGATCCGATAGCGGGTTGCAGCCTGGGGGTTGGGGACCCCAGTTCTAGAGTATATTAAAAATTAAAGCCCCAAATAGCTGCACAGTAGAGTTATAATATTTAAAACATAATAAAGTGAATGACAGCAGAAAGGAAACTTGAGAAAATCAAATACACAGATGTTACTCTGCTTCAGGAAGCTCCTTCACTACAACAAGTAGCAAAGATTTTCAACTCTGACATATTTAATCACAGGAACAGTTTCTCAACTCTTTCTCAAGAATTTCTGAAGCAACTCTGATACAGCTAGGATAGACATTTATGTAGGTTTCATGGACTCTAATCAGTAATTGATTCCACCTGCTAGGTCACCATTTTGCATCTGATTCTATTCATCATCCAGCTGTTATTTGCATTTATGTGATAAATTTTGGAAACTTTTTACTAGTAAAAAAAATCTAATAAAACGTTGAAGTGGATTTAGACATACTTAGAGGAGCACTGACCATTTAAATTATAGGGAAAGGGAAATAACGCAGCACAGTGCTTATATTTCCAGATCAGTCCCCGATTGGCCTTATCTTCACAATAGATAACTTCCATGAGGCAAAATTCAGCTGAGCAGTGAGAAATAATTGATATCTTCCCACTGCATTGCCTTGATATTTGGTGTCACTGCTAGCAAGAATATGCAGAGGTTAATCTCAAACATGAGGGAAATGTACACTTCCTAATACCTTCATTTTATTTATTTATTTATTGATCAGATTTATACACTACCCATCTCACTACGTAAGTGACTTACAAGTAAAAAGACCATTAAAATTCTTACAAAAAATATAGAAAGTTAAAAAGGTGGACAGAATGCCCTCAAGTCACCAGCCACCCCAGGGCTGCACACCACTATTGGTGTCCCCATCCTAGTTGGCAGAACCAGATCTTCATGTTCTTCTGGAAGGCCAGAGAGAGTGCAGGCCAGCCTTACCTCAAGAGGCAAGCTGTTCCATTGTACAGGAGCAACAGCAGAAAAGGGTCTCCTCTTAGACCCCACCAGTCAAAAATTCTTTAAAGAATGCTTTTAAAAGCTTTCCTTGGGTATTATATTCTTGGTCTGCAATTGTGACTTTAGGATAGCATTGCTAGTGTAATTGTAACTAATTATATGTCAAGAGAAGTGGCGAAGTCAAGCAATAAAACAGTCAGTGATGGTCCACTTGAAGATGCTTTCCATTAGTGAGGCAGAATTCAGTACTATCTCCATTCTCTCAAAATTCACCAGCTTACAATGAGTTCACTTGCTTACTAATGGATTTTACCCATGATTAGACTCACCAAAACTGACCTGCTACTCAGCCACTTGGTACTATTTATTTAATCATGTATAACCACATCACATATATGATTATATGGTTACATATGATTTTGATTTCAGAGAGTTCAAATTCACTTTAAATCAAAATGTTTTATGTTGATCTGGTCTTCCTACTATGCCAGATGGAAACCGTGGTCAATACAAATCAAATAACACTTGGCATTCTCATCTATCAAGTTGTTTCAGATCTCTTTACTGTTTGCTAATTCATTTCCAATCTTAAATTCCACTTTTGCCTTTAAAAAGTCCAAAATGTCTTGGAAGCTTATTTATCTAATATTTCCTCTCATATGAATTTCTGTAATATAAAAATACTTATATGAGCTCTGGTTAAGTGGACTGTGTTTCCAATGTGAAGATATAAGACTGGTTAGCATGAGAAGCAGAATTCTCCATTGGTTTTTCAAAAAACAGGCCTGAGAAACCTACAGCCCTCCAGATGTTGCCACCTACCTGGCCAGGGATAGAAAAATTAATAGAAGGTACCAATATTTCTGCTTCTGCTTTACTTCTATTCAGAATTACATATGGACAAGTCAGCCTGGAGGGGAAAAAATGACATTATTCACAATGGAAGAGTGGATGGTAAAGATGATGGAGCTTGCAAGGATGGCTAATCTAACAGCCTTAATTAGTGTAAAGACACTAATTAAGTTTAATGCTGATTGGAAACTCCTTTTGGACCTATTGCATGAAACAGAAAAAAATGAAATTACATTCTATGGGTTTGATGACTAGAAATATAGTACATAGAAAAAGAAAGAAAGTTATGTTGTAATCATAAGAGTATGAGTTTCAATTTATACCTATAACAGTTATAAAAAGTTATTTCTTTACATTTCTTCTGCATTTTAGTTCCTTTCCTTTCCTAAAATTAGTTTCTGTTAGTTTTTATCTGTCTTGCTTAAAACCTTAATAAATTTATTACAAAATAAAACAAAACATCTCAAATCCAGTGGGACTGATTTTTTTTAATGAACATAAGATTATGCAGATAGACTGCAAATAAATGGATACTTACCAGAAAATAAATCTCACTACATTTAGTAAGCTAACTTTTAGGTCAAGGTGTGTAAGACTGCATTGTGTATGTACATTTACCCATGTTGTATGGCTGTAGCATTATTATTATTATCATCCTTCTTATCTTCCTTGCTACCCACCCCCCTTATTGGTATTATTATTGTGATTATTATTACTCTGTTGCTTTGCATGTATATTGAGAGCTTCTGCACCAGAGACAAATTCCTTGTGTGTCTAATCACACTTGGCCAATAAACTCTTCTCTTCTCTTCTCTTCTCTTCTCTTCTCTTCTCTTCTCTTCTCTTCTCTTCTCTTCCTTCTCCTTCTCCTTCTCCTTCTCCTCTACTCTCTATTTCTATTATTTCTATTTCTATTCTGAAATGCTTCTGTTCTGTTGTATTTGCTCATTTCTATACTTGTTTACTGTTTTCCACTTAATCTTAAAATTCTTCAGCATTTTTGTAAATATATTTTTCTAAAACATGTAACCATGTCAACAAATATCAGAAACGAAGTCCAAAAAGGCATGGCATGAAAGCTAAACAGAATTCAATAAGGAGAAGACTGTTCTTGCATTGTACATTTTCACCTGAACAATAACAAAAAAAAAATACAAACTGTCTTATGTCCCCTGTTCTGTTCTTTGCTGAAATTAGTAGTAAGTACATGCAAAACTGATGTCAAAACAAAGACGCAGACAGTAGAGAATAAATCACTGATCAGTGGATGAGAATGAGGTTTCATTAAGCATCTGCCTCATTTATGATTGCCAAAATGGAACAAAGGGGCAAAAGGGCTCCCAGCACTACCGATGAAATCTTATTTTTAATTTTTAACTTTGTCAATCTCATTAGAAAGACAAAAAAAGTAGTACAAGTTTTACTAAAATAGAAAAGGGGGGGAGTGTTCACCCTTAGGAAAAGGAGTCTGTGTAGTTCTACAATGTCATTTGACTGATAAGCCTAATTGGCATCATTGGGAAGCACCCGGGTTCTTTAGAATACCAAAACATAGTATATTCTTCTTGTTATAATTCCCTATACCGAAAACCAGATCAGAAGTACTAGCCTAGAAAGCAGGAGACCATGAGTTCTAGTCCCAACTGGTGACTTTGAGCCAATCACTCTCTCTCAGCCCAACTCAACTCAAGCTTTTGCTGTGGTGAGGAAACTAGGAGGAGGAAAGCATCCTGAGTTATTTATAGAAATAATAAGATGGTACGCAAATAAATAAATAAATAAAGTAGGCCTATGATATCTGAATGGGAAACATCTGGATAATTGGATGAAGATAAAGAGTTAGATGTTTCTGTATGTCTCTGTTGTTGTCTAGTCATCAGCTGGATTTCTGCAACTCAGATATGATAGCCCCTATGGAAACCAATCAGACTATCCAAACCGTACTCTGTATGCAATGTTTCCTGAATGAAAATATTCCCAGGCACTTTTCTGTTGCTGTATTGTTGTTTTCATCCATTTTTTTTATTTTAAAAAAGTGAAACATAGGTTCATTCAGAACAAATGCTGCTGATAACGTCTAGCTAATATTAAAATAATAAAATATTTTACACTTTTTCAACCAAATCTATCATTACGAAGAACAGTTTTACAGCATTGCAAAACTTCATTATTTAAACAAAGAAGTAGCTTTCATGTTTAACTTTTAGATTCAATTTGCATATTTCATTTATCTCTTTTTCTATCTGCTCACACATGTTTTTTCTGAGCAAGAAAAGTTTTAAAATGTTTGGCTTTTTCCCATGATCTGGTCTCTTTCTACTAACACTCTGAGATTTGGAGTTTGGGACCATGTCTGTTGGCACAGATTCACACCTGTTTCCTAATGCTTGCAGTGGAACTAAGTGTTGGCTGGGCTTCAACAGATGACTGGTCTCAAGGACTTCTGTTTCTCTTTTCTATATTAGGCTGTATCCATGAGTCAAAATATTAAATGAATATGAGATTGTTTTTTTCAAGCCGGGTCAGTAACAGAAAAAGAAATTCTATCTGTAGTTGGCTTCACAATGCTTAGTGCCTTGACCTGGATGCTGTTGCATATGTTATCTGGAGTAGCTAAAATTAAATGAGATAAACTCCCTCTGAAAGCAGCAACTTTGAAACTGGCGCCAACTAATGCTGTACTCAAAATTTGCTCCTGCACTTTTTCAGGCTTGCTTTATGGAAAAGAGATTGTTTGGGGAATGTAGTTTTTAATGTATTTCATCATTATTTTTGCAAAGTAGCAAAACTCTCAAGTAAAGTATTTACACTTAATTTGGTGTAAAAACAATGTGCAAAAACTTCACTTGAGAGTTTTGCTACTTTGCAAAAATAATGATAAAATACATTAAAAACTACCCTCCCCAAAAATGCATAATTGTTTTTCCAATGGTTTTCACTCTCCATGACTTCCAGATTTCTTTCCTTTTTAAAAGTTTTATTTAATTAGTTAAGACAGTCCGTTTTCATACAAATACAACACAATAAAAATAAACTCACCCCTCAAAAGAAAGCAACACAGTGCAGCACATAGAAGCATAGAAAAAGACAGAAAAGCCTGCAATTATATGAATTGCAGTTCATCTGATTTTATGGATCTTGGAAGGAGGAGGTTAAGCTTTCTACATTCACCAGGTTTGTTCAAGCATTCTTCTTTCCAAAGTAAAAGATAATATGACATTCGGCTTCCCACAATGTGACATTTCAATTAAATTCCAAGTAAAGATATTAGGGGAAATCCTTCCCATCTACCTTTTTCAGACCAGGAAATGTCTGAGCAATAGGTTATGCTGCAGAAAGATGCAGCAGTGTGTCACAGCATCCTCCCCTGCCTTTCAGCAACAAAATAAGTTCACAAGCACCATGAAAATCAATTCTAAAGACTTTTGAAAGCGCTGTGAGAATGAAATAGAAAAACAGAAGCCTCCTTTCCATAAGCAGAGACTTCACGGCACACTCAAGACATAATTTGGCCCAGTTTTAATTGCAGTTAACTGTTCCACTCTATTTTGACAGGATTGAATGAACATGAACATTTGCTGGATCAGGGCCATTGCATTCCAGCCACCAATAACTCACAAACAAACAAACTGGGTAAAAACCTAAAGCACACAGAACATGCTGCATGCATTTACTTTTAGCAAGTCACCCTAAACGCCATAGTCCTAACATTTTGGCCATTTGCTAGAACTGATAAATAAAACATTTAGGAACTGAAATTTCAGATTCAGAATGTAAAGAAATCTTTCTGAGAAATAAACATGTTGGACGTAACATAATCATAATGCTGGTTATAATAACAAATTGGTATCCATTTTTTTGCTAGCAGTTCTAGCCTTCGTATTGTATCCTTTAGATTATTCACTATTTTGGAGGGGAAAAATAAGAAGAGCATACTGATACGACCTGTTTATATATCCTAGGCTCACTTTGGTTGGTTTTAATTCTACACCAAACTGCTTCTGGAATAAAAAAATAAGTGTGTTCCTTGGCTTCTGCGTATTTGATTTTTTTTTTTTTTAATTAAATCTTTTCTGTCCATGGTCTTTTCAAAAAGTAGAAATCGGAACCCCTTCCCTTGGTGCCTGGCCCCTCTTTCATCAATTTCACAAGCCAGTTTTGTCAGACAACCATATTTTATTCTTTCTAATCAGGTTTCTAATATCTGTAGTGAATTTCCAGACGTGATTCTCCCACTTCCCATCAGTAGCAAACATCTTCCCCGACAGCATCCCAGAAGTAACGCTGATAATTCTACAACTTTGAAATACATTGTACTTGGCAGCACCAAAAGAGCCATCAGAAAAGCAGTCAAGGAAAGAAAAGCCGAATATAGAGGGAAAACAATGATGGTCGGACGAGTTTGAGCGTGCTTTGTATATTCCGTGAGTGAGGCAATCAGGACACTGACAGTATGCACTGCTTGTATAGATCCACCTTTTGTTCTTACAAAGGAGTAGGAGGATTAAGATACCTGCACTTACTATTCTTATAAAAATATGTACATTTTATTTCCTGGTAGCCCATTTTTCCCTTGCTGCTGCTGATTAAATACAGTGGAATGAAAAGGGGAAAAAAAAGCTTTCCTTGATAACAAATACATAAGTAATGGATGGGATTTTCTGGCTCAGCACCTCATGCTTCACAAAAGTTTCCATAACTAGATTATAATGCTCAGAGTGCTAATAATGTCTGCTAGGCAGCCTTCCCTACTGTTCAGAAAATTTCGCTCCTGCAGTGCTTTGGCTTGTAGGAAGAAATCGCTGTTGAGGTTATGGAGCTTTTTTTTTTTCCAGTCCGCTGGTATTTTAACTGTGGTCAGACAGTTATAAAGAAAGGTTAGTTCTCCAAAGGATATTCTTTCTGCTTAGCCAATTCTCTTCCCCTGGCTGGAATCAAATTGGCTTCCAATGCAAGTTTTTTTTTTTTAAACATATCTTAAAGAAAATAGGGCCCTTTAATTGAAAAAGAGCTACTTAAAACAATGCTGGGATTTTGTTCCAGAGAAATATTTGGGCACTTTCACTGAGAAAGGAGGTTAAAAGGTTGTCACTGCTTTCTCCAGGGGCTCAGTCTGACAGTGAACATGTGTTTCCTCCCTTTAATCGGCTCGCCAGTAGCCAGAAAGCTGCTTGTTTTCTGCAGAGGTTGTCAAAAATGATTTCAGTTTGGAGACGATGAATGATAAAAGAGGTTTTCAAACACAGTTTTGCACCGTAGCATTCACAGTCCCAGAGAGGATGGATTGTATTACAATCGCAGTGTAAAGGGCCATGTTCTTGCAGTAAGAAAACAGTCCCTCCCTCAACCTGTTTGATCCTTCCACTTATCTTTCTCCCAAATTGTAACAGAAAAGGAAAATCTGGGGCATAAGAAGCAGAGGGCTGGCTTTAGAAGAGAGTACAAGATCTGCTCATTCTTGGAAGAGGTGCCCACTCCCCACCCCACCCCACTCCAATCTTTATAAGGAAGTCTGTAGAACTTTAATATAGCAAGATGCAGTTAAGAGGCAGATGCTTAATATCAAAGTAAAGAAGTACCATCAAGGCATTTGGTAGCCACTGAAAGACATGTACCAGCTCTATTTCTGGCTGGTAGACTATCAGTCATGACCTCATCTCCCTATGGAACGACTACGATGGTTGATATCATCATATTTCCTATTCCTTCACAGTAGCCTTCCCCAATCCTTGGTGCCTTCCAGAAGTGCAAATTTCATTTCTCAGAATTATCCGACTGTTACTTACTCGTGAGGAACAAAATTAAGTGGAGGAAGGGAAGGTAGCTTTGTGTATACAAGTTCTAATAAGACACAAAACAAACTAATCAATGCAACCAACAACAAATGATCTTTTAGAGGAAGAAAAGAGAATTAGAGCCTGGAGTAAAAACTGGATGGAAGAACAAGGATTGGTTAGATGGATATGAACAGAAAATGTGCAGCAAGCCCTCATGTAAAACTTGAGATCTTTCCCCCAAAACATTGTGTCTGGCCAGCCCATGTGAAACTGTTCCTTGTGATTCTAAACAAAACCAGTTGTTCCATTCTTTGCCCTCCTACCCTGTTGTTCTCCATCAATACAAAAGAGAAAAAGTAACATCCTTCCAGAAGTATGGTCAGCTTTTCTGCAGCCATCCAAAGCTCAGAGAAGAACAAAATCATCCAGCAGCTACCTGACGTGTACCAGGATTATGGCACATCCCAACTTTCTAGTTAAGGAACCTGAATGGAGAAGTGGATTCCACCTTTTTTCCCCCATCTGATTCTTATTACTGTTTAAACTATAGCATGATCCTTTAACAAAGAAATGTTCTCTTCTGAATGCCAAAGAAAGCTTTTCTATAAGAGTACAGAGCATGTGACAACATCTTTCACACAGCTTTTCTCAAACCTTAAATAAAGCCCATGGACCTAAAATTTCATGAGCCTAGGCAGATTTTGAGAAGAATTGCGATTTTTGCTTTTTTTACACTTCATATTCAGAAACCTAACCACAACAACAAATGTTTAAAAATCAAAGCACACAGAGTCAAAAGAGCTGAAATCTTCCCCTGTTCTTCCTGCTGTCTGAAATATTTAGCTAGTATCACAGAGATTTGGCTAAGTGGGGTCAATCAGCTGTTCAATCTATTAGAGTTCGTGATCTGTATTCAAGATACTGCAGCCTAATGAATGTGGTAATGGAATCCTTGTGTATGTATTTCCATAGCAGGGCACAGATTTGCATAAATGTCATCTTCTGTTGACTTGCTTGCTACAGGAGCTGAAGTATTGACCTCACTGGGAATTCTTTTTTTCCCATCCAGTCAAGAAGAAAAAAAAGAAACCTAATAAAATGAGGATGGAATACACAGAAACATCCACACAAGTTTTATAATATTTAATAGGTCTCATCTGGTAGGGCATCATAACACATAGCTGGATTTGGCTCTAAAAGAGGAAGTTAACTATAAATGCATAGTAATGAAAATCCAAAAGAATTAGGTTTCATCGCAGGCACGACTGACTAAAAAAAAAAATGCTGTCATCACAGTACTGTAAAGTAGCTTGAAGAATGATACCCTACAGATTTTTGTAGTTTTGCCCATTCATTATCCTGCTTTTCCATGCTCAGCTTACATTTCAACAGAGATGATGAGATTTCAATTCTAAAGAATGACACACAGAAAAAAATATAAATAAAAATAACTCTGGCTGCATAAGACCAAGCCTTAAGAACAAGCCAGAACTGAGAAGAAATCAACAGACAGCAAATGCTGCTTTTGCAAAAAAGCTGAAGAAACAGTGGACTGCCTAGTTAGTTTCTGCAAGAAGATTGCACCATCAATGACATGACAAAGGAGCAACAATGATGCATTGGAATATCTGTAAGAAATACCATTTGCCTACACGCAAGGACTGCTGGGGCCATAAAATAGAGAAAGTAATAGAAAATGAAGAAGCTAAAGTGCTCTGGGACTTTAGAATTCAAATAGGCAAGCACCTGCCATATAACACCACAGACTTAATAATTGTTAATAAAAAAGACAAAAAAAAGTGCGGATATTGTATGTTCCAGGTCCTGGAAACAGGAGAGGAGAGGAGAAAGAATTGGAAGAAAAGAAGAAAATAGAAATAGAATGATTGTCACAACAGAAAGCAAAGATAATCCAATAGCAATAGGCACTGTGGTACAATTCAAAAACATCTGGAACACCCCTTAACACCTTCAGCATTGACAAAAACACCATCAGTCAATTGCAAAAAGCAGCTTTACTTGGAACACCTTACATCCTTCAACAATACCTTTAATAATAATAATAATAATAATAATAATAATAATAATAATAATAATATAACAATAGCAATAGCAATAGCAATAGCAATAGCAATAACAATAACAATAACAATAACAATAATAATAACTTTATTGTCACTTTGAATGTACACCAATCAGCATACATCAAAATGAAATTTCGTTGCATACATCTCTCAAAGGGTCACCTCCTCCGATATACACTCCTTGTTCGTGGCCAGCTCAAGTTACAGATCTTCCATTTTAGTCTCTAGGGAGCAAACGATGGCAAACAGGACAGATGGAAACGGAGCTCCATGTGGATTAGCCCTCAAATTAGCTTGTATTCCTGCATGACAACCTCGCCTCCTTTCCTTTTTCTGATTCTGTCTCTTCCATCTTTTCCTTAGAGGCCTCGCTTCTTTTCGCCCCTGGAGCACGCTGCTGTCACCACCAACTCCTCCAAAAGCCTCTCTCCCATCCTCTGGGCCTGCCGACAGCCTCATCCAGTTCCTTTGCTCCATAAGCCCCTGGACCTCTCCTCCTCTGCCTCCTTTGGAAACAGCCCTTATTTGGAATAGAATCTGTCGCTAGGCCAGCAGTCAGATCTTGCTGCCAGCAGAACAATTTCAAACAGCGCCAACAACTTTTAACGGTCTCACCAACAGTTCCGAAACAGGTAGAAACTTGCCATGCCAGCAAAGATTGTCAGTCGTATGTTGTATGTTACCTTAGTTCCACCACATTGCTCAAACACATTAAAACCTTCCTGATCATGTGGCCCATATCCTTTAGTATCCCTCCCAAAGCTTTTCACCTTCACCTTCACCTGCAGCCATTCCAGGTGACGCCATCTTAGAACTCCCATCAAATACCATCAAACGACAATATATATCTATCTGTGTCCTTGGGAAGGACTTGATAAATAGATAAAAATTTCCAATCCAGCCTAAACATCTTTCTTATTATATGGCCAACCGTAATAATAATTATTATTACTTAAGAACAGAACAAAATAACTTATGTGGTGCATCCTGGTTTGGCTGATAAAGCAGAGAGTAAAGGAAGCATGGGATTCCTTCATTTTTTTAGCAGAACTTCATGAACAAAGTATTAGCCCATAAAACAAGAACCTAAGAAAAGTTAATGTAGATCTCAGAATCCAAATTATGATCCTGTGAATTGAACTTTAGGTATGAGAGCAATTCGTCTTTAATTATTGTACTCAGGTGCTTTATAGGGTTGGAGAGAAATCCTGATGAATTCTTTTGCGCACACAGAGAAAAGATACCACTTGTGATTAGTCTCAGAATGTACTACTTGATTATGAAAATGCGAGTCTGAGAAAAATGCCTACTTCTTAAGCTGTTTTTTGGTGTGGCTAATCAAAGAAGGCTTTTCTGACACACAGCAAGTATGAATATATAGGGCACTGGCTGAGAACAATGTATCTTTATGCTTTTCCTCATGGTAGCAAGATAATGGTACAAGCATTTTAATCACTCCACAATAAGTGCAATCTCTAGATCATGTTTTAATCTGATTCTCTTTACTGTGTTAAATGAAATTACTAGAGTGATAGTAATCACAAAGGAGCTGTTTGCCAAGTTGCAAAAGACAATCAGACCAGATACTGGAATTGTACAAGAACTGTTAATCTAATTTTCCTTCTTGAACCCAACATTTCAATTCCCTAATGCCAACTATTACAGGTAATCAGAACTGAATCAAGTCCAATACTGTTGGGCTGATTCTGGATTACATTTTATGGTGCATAATTTGACATCTGACTGTAATAGAAACAAAGGTTCACATAGATTCTTTTCATACGGGACAATTATTTGCATGACATAGCCATGGAGCTTTAATTACTTTTAACAGTGAAACCCTGTTATATGGAGTCACCCATACCACTAATGATGGCGATCAGATCCACCTTAATTACAAGCCCCCATCAATTTGCCATATAGTCAGGCTTCTAAATAATCTCTGGTGACAACAAACATTTGCAATATTTATAATACCTGAACCTGAACGTTCCCATAGGAAACTCTGATTTCTATATGGCACTTTGTCTTTAGCTGTTGCAAGATCTTAAGTGCAGTTAGTTTGGAAAGAACAGCGCAACCAAGCTATAATATATGTACATATTATGATTTCATGGGACCTAGGAACTTGCAATCAGATAAAATTGCTATGGCTTTTTAAAGAAAACAACAAATATTCTTCACCTTGAGAGAGTGTGTGTGTGTGTGTGTGTGTGTGTGTGTGTGTGTGTGTGTAGAAAGTAAGTATTTTGGTAATATCTAGGGGTTGCACTTAATTTGGAACGGTGGGCACTTGATGGCCCCAGTGAGTCCAGTGAAAATACGAAGTATAGGTAGAACTAGGATCATCCTCTCTTCACTTCTCTTGGTTCTTTTTGTGGGTGGTGATTCTTTGTAACCTAGAAGATATTTAGGGCTCTGCGAAAATTCAAAAGGGTGATCCAGTGATGCTTCTGAGACCTCCTCTGTCCACCCCAATAGTACAAGGAGGGTTTGATGCAAATCCTGCTCCTTCCCTGTTGCTTTTTCTGACCTTTCCAATTGCTGCCTGTAGTTCTGAAACAACAACACAATGTGTCTCAGTGAGTCAGAGGCATTGCCTCTGCTCCTCAATAGAGGAATCATATCATCTCCCCAACACAAAGCATTTTATAGCTCAAACAGCCTAAAACAAGCCAGATAATATTTTACCACTTATACTCCAAATAATTTTTCCTGCCTTTAAATGTTGTCAGGACATAACCACCACCACCGTCACGAAGTTTAAGAATTAGGAATGATATTTTGGACACACACACGGGCACACACATGGGAAGAGAGAGAGAGAGAGAGAGAGAGAGAGAGAAAGGTCTCATGGGGCCTGGGACAGGCTAACTTTTTTGCTTTAAACCTGCTGTAATTAAACCTTGTAATTTCAGTTCAAATCAATGCAACATTCTAATAAAGAAGTTGAATATTATAGCACTAGGCCCATTTTAATGAAAACTTCCTAGCAGCTCTAGAGAACACATTACTCCTCCCCCTCCAAATCTCTTTAAAACTCTGCAGCACTGAAATACCATTAAGTTCAAACATCCCTTTAAAGTATCATTTCCTAATTCTTAGCATATAGCAAAGAGCAACTGGGTGGCAAGCATGTTTGAGACTCTGAGGAAAAGGGCTGTTCAGTTGACCTTGGTAACTTAACTGAAACAGTATATGTGTAAATCCATCACAAATCCCAGGCCTTTTACAACTTTCGTCCCTATGGAAATCAGATCACAAGACTGTTTACAAGAGACTACAATTCATTGGGCTAAAGAGCCATGATAGCAGAGCCTTTGGTATCATTTGGAATTGCAGTAACTTAATCTTATACAAATAGGCTGAAAGAAAAAGAGTGAGGATTAGGTAATTGTTGCAAACAAATCAGTCTTAATATTTCATATATTTTTTTAAAAGGCGACCCTTTCCACCGTAAATGTCATATTTTGGCGCTTTGGCTATCCATTCCAATGTTTAAGTAGTTTCCCAAAATGTCAACTTTTCCACCCTTATTCCCCTTTCAGATTCTAAGATCCTAAACTGCACTCTTTTAAACCATGGGAAATAGCTTCATAAAAAGATTTTATTGCACAGCCTAATCATGTATAAAGCTACTCCAAAAATGGTCAGGGTGGGCCAACCTATTTTGGAAAGAAAATGGGGGGATTTTCAATGCTATCCTGTATTCGGAAATAATCTACCTCTTCCAACTGGAGCAGCAGTAGATTCTTTACCATTCTAGTACTAAAGGCCCACATTCTTGGCACAGAGAACAAATACATTTTGATTAGCACTTCGATTAATCTTCCCCAGATAATCATATATAGTCATATGTTTGGGAACAGTATTGACAATGGGCACATTATATCTTTTTTTTTCAGCCAGAAGCCTCTTAGAAATATTTACTACAAACAGATGGAAGTAAAATATTGGCCTGAAGGATTTGTCTTAAAAACTCTTGTCTTCTTAAAATACCAACGTTTTACTACTTACAATAACTATTATCTAGTTGTTGCACTTTGTAAACTATAGGTCATTTTTTAAAATTAAAACAACAACACCAACAAAATCCCAAATTACTCAAATCTTCCAGATTCTTTGAATTTAGCATTTATAGTTCAACTTCATGCCAATCTGCAAAGCTTTGTTTAGAACAAGGAGGGTTGTGTTTTATATTTTATTTTCTGCCTTTTGTGTGTAATAGCACATGACTTCCAAGATATTTGAAATGTAAAAACTGGTTATCCCGAATTTGATTTTTTTTCCAGAAATGTAGCCTTGATGTGGTAACAACAACAACAACAAAAAACTTGTGGCAATGCTAACAGAACTGATATAAGCTATTTTTTGTACAGTACAGCTGACTTCCTACTTTGCATATACATGAACCACATTATACATTTATAATATGTGTGACAGGGAAAAATAAAGTCAAAAACAAATGCAGTGCTGAAAGGGCAGACAATGATAGTGATTAAGGCTATGCAATACACTTTCACATAGCATCTGTCTGCAACTCTTACAAAAACAGGAGAGGATGCACTTGATTTAAGGAATTGGAGACGTGTCCTTGCATGCTTCTTTTGGCCTTCAGATCTGAAGCATTATTCAATCCTAATACTGACATGATTAATAACCACTAGTGAAAAAATATGATGGGAGATAACCCAATTGTTTTGTAATGGTGAGCTCTACAAATTTCAATCTGAAAAAGCAGTAGTACAGTTCAACAAGAGATCTCCCGTGGTTTAAAAGGCAACAAAGATATTTTAGCACACTACACACATTAATCAACTCACAAGTGCTGCCAACCTCTAAGAACGAACAGCCCTGAACAGGAGCTTTGCAACAATCTTTGCAGCTGGTTAGAAAAGAGGAGAAGTTTGGCAGAAAAAGCAGAAGAAAAATCCTTTTCTCTCAACCTGCCAGAATAAAAAATGCTATCTACTGTATGTTTCGGAGCTATTCCTGGCCTCTTCTGCACTGCATATTTTGGGAGCTGGAGTTTTCTGGTGACAGGAAAGAGGAAAATGTGTTTTTCCCCATTCCATCTTTTTTTTTTTAATGTCCCTGGCAGGGAAGGGGGAAAAAATCAACAACAACCTCACAGCATGTATTTCATTCATTCATCCAATTTTGAGGCCCTTCTTAAATTCTAATATAATTGGGCTTGGGGTTGAGTGAAAGTTCATAATCCATAAATTTTCAGGAAAGCAATGCCACGGCAGTGTCTGATTTGGAGCATTGCTTTCACTGTGCTCTTAATAGAACATAATAATATTTAGCTCCAGTACAGCACGATCTCTCTGCAAAATAAGGCAGTCCCACTATCGTATTGCTTCACCTTACCTGAAACACTTTAAGGAAGCAATTGCTCCTAACCAGCCAAATTTCTCCTCTATTCTTCCAGACTAATGTCCTGCTTTTCTCAAAATTGACTGTGTGGCCTGCATGTGAAGGAAGAAAACAACCACATTGTGTTTTTCCCCCTATTTCTCATTCTCATAACTGTTACTTATACGTCTATGTCAGGCATAAGTTGCATGTACTGTAATGGTGTGTGGAAATGACCTTGAGAGACAGGAGGAAGAGTTACAGACTAGACAGTCTCCTTTTAAATGCCTACAGTGATAGAGCATCCACAGCTTCTGAAGGCAAGCTGTTTCATTGATTTATTGTTCTCACCATTAGGAAATTTCCTCTTAGTTCTAGGTTGCTTCTCTCCTTGATTAGTTTCCATCCATTGCTTCTTATCTTGCCTTCAGGTGCTTTGGAAAATGAGTTGACCTCCTCTTCTTTGTGGGACAGCCCCTCAAATATTGGAACACTGCTATCATGTCACCCCTAGTCCTCCTTTTCACTAGACTAGACATACCCAATTCCAGCAACTGTTCTTCGTATGATAGAGAAGATATGGAAGCATTTCAGAAGGGACCCTCCCTAATTTTCTGAGAGTAAAAGGAGAGGTGGGGAAGGCTTTTAGTCTTGCAAGATTCTGTTAATAAAACATTACAGTAAAGGTAGAGTTAGTACTCATGATTGTGTGGACTACCTTGAAGGACTAAATTGCATCATATTGCTCCTAGATGGAATGTCTCTCCTGGTGATATTAATGGGAAGCCTGGTGATTTTATGGAAAGCCCATGTTGTTTGCTTAACAATAGTGTGGCACTACCATGCCCTTCTTTTAGAATGTTTTCTCAACCTTCCACTCTAGCCTACAACCTATTATATTTCTTACTTTCACATATAGTTCAATTAAAGTCATCGGGCTACTTGGATAGTATTTCCCAATTCTTAATAAAGAATAGCAACATTTGAAGAAAAAAGTTTTGTGCTGAACTTTTCCTATATTTGCTTCCTACCAGCTCTGATTCCCACTTCTGGACCATTAGATGTACAGCTGGCCAAATTTGTCCTTCCCTCACAGATTAAATTTGGGTCTTTTCAACTAAAATATTAACATTCCATAGATTAACTGTGCTCTCATGGTTAATAAGTGCTGGAAGATCACCGGTTCTTGTTGTATTTTAGTGGCTTTAAATTTTTCATTTTATTTTTCAGTGGAAAATTCTTCTGCAGTTGGGAGATCTCAGAGTAGGCCAACCTTATAAAATTATTTTGAGATAATCCTGTTTCATACCTGAGCTGAGAGATGCAAAATGACTCTAATTCAACACTAATTGAAATGACAGATTTCTGAGTATTGTAAATAAGTGGAAACTTTCTAGTGGTACGTATTTGTCATCTACTGCAATTTAATGCTCTCCTTTGTGTTGTTACCCCTCATATATGTTCCATGGATAAATTATTGCATGTGAGCCAAAAGAAACAGTATGACTTCATGAGCATTTATGTATCTGTGGGCAGGACCAAACAAAAGGTTTGTCATAAGGCCTAAGTGAAAAGCCTCTAAAGAGTAAAAAAGAATTGAAGGAGAAATCATTCAAACAGATAGTTATGGTTTATTTAGATAGATCAAGGTCCTAACTTGAAAGTTGCAGGACATCTCTCCAAATATTAACATGTGCTACAGACTACCACTTCAGTGGAAGAGATTAAAAAAAAACAGTATTGTGAAATCAGAATTTGATTTCTATGATAGTCTTTTTCTAAGCTGTTGTCTGACCACTCGATTCAGAACGAAAGGAAAGCTTCTTTATGCGATTCCACTGATAGATTTTCTAATAATCTAAATTAATGTCTATGGAGATTCTCTCAGTTATCCAGGTCATGCTTTTTCCAGAGACAACTGGACTTCCTTGGGTTTTTTTTCCTTGAGAATGTTTCACTTCTTCAGAACTGAACTTCAAGAAGTTCCGAAGAAGCTTCTTGGATAGAGGGGGAAAAAAACCCCAAGAAATCCAGGTTGCCTTTTGAAAAGCCCCATTGAAATAAAATATAGAAGCTTAGATTCCGGTTTATGGAGTTGTACATTAGTTGAAAACTTGAGTGATGGGCAAATATTTGTACTTGCAAGCCTGTATGATTCATGGGTGAAAGAAGCATGATCTATAATGGCAATCGCTCCATTTCTTGGTTGCTCAAAGAACATGGAGTAGGTCGCATTCAGGAAGAAGGGTTTGGACCATCCAATAAATCTCCACTCTCACATCTGCAGTCAAGATGCTTCACTTCTCATCCAAGAAACGTCTTCAGCTCTGACTGAAGAAATCCTTCCATTCCCCACCATCCAGTCCAGGGGTGTCGAACTCGCAACATCACATGACATGTCGTGATGTATTGCAACTTTTTTTCCATTGCCGGCAATGGGGTGGGCGCAGTTTTGCTATGATGCATCCAGCCCGTAGGCCGGCAGTTTGACACCCCTGATCCAGTCTGAGCTGGAGAAGCTTCTTGGATGAGAAGTGAAACATCTTCAAAAAAAAAAAGTCCAGTTGCGTCTGAGAAAAGGACCTTTGGGACAATCTAAATTAATGTTTGCATCACTGAGGAAGTTTTACATTTTTCTCCAGAGGGGCAAGGGTTTTTTCAGATGCACTGAAGATCAAGAAGTAAATGGGTGGGGAATTGTGCCTGAACCCACCCACCCCCAGGACATCTTTAATTACCCCCAGTATTCCTGCAGAGATACCTTGAACAATCTAAACTTCAATCATTCACATCTAACCAAATTTGGGCCTTTGTAAAAGACAACGTCGTATTTGTAGATCTCCATTCCAACGGAGGGTGCAGGAACAAGTTCTTTATATTCATCACTTACTGTCTGGGGTTTTGGATGGGTGCAGTGTTGTTAACAACAAGAAACCAGAAACCCAAATTCTGTTCTGCTAGCATCAACAGTACATGTTTAATGAACATTTGTTTTAGTTTGAGTACATAGTGTATAGGCTAAGCATTTTGGCAGAATGCCCCATGCCTGTAAAAAAAAATCTGTTTCTGTAACTCCATTACAATTTACAGTTTAATTTTGTAAATGGTGGGTTTACTGTATCCTTCAGCACGAGTGATTGCCAGTGTTTTCAATCACTAGACCAATCATGATGCTGGATCTTCTCTTCCACATTTTTATAAATATTTACCATTCAGGAGCTTGGCCCTTAAACTGGACACAATTATTAAGCGGCATTGTCACGTTCCCGGAGAGAAGCTAAACTCCTCCTGGTTGCGGAGCAACATTTCACAGACACACTTTTCTCTCTCATTCTTCTCAGGCTGTTCTTAGCCTCCAATTTTAAACCCACTCCCCAAAATAGAAATCCTGCCAATTAATAGAACTGAAATATATGCACTAATGTTAGAAAATGCATATTCCAAGAAACCAATACGCATGAAGACACAGAGTGTATAGGGAACTATAGGTTAATTGCTAGATATGTTCCTACCACTGAATGATTTGTGCTTAACGAGTAACAGTTTAGTGTTAAATTATCACTACAAACTATAATTCACTGCTGTTTCTCTTGGGATGCTTGAAAGGGACACTGAAAGAGACTGAGATTGCAGAGTAACTCATTTTGCCTTCTTACATAGAAAAAGTTGGTTTTTGAGGCTGCTTTCTGACTGTTGCTAATTCCTCCTTTTGTAGACACAACAGCAATAGCATTTAGACTTATATACCGCTTCATAGTGCTTTACAGCCCTCTCTAAGAGGTTTACAGAGTCAGCATGTTGCCCACAATAATCTGGGTCCTCATTTTAGAGCCTCAGAAGTATGGACGGCTGAGTTAACCTTGAGCCCTATCAGGATTGAACTCCTGACACAAAATAATGTAAAATGTAAAATTTCTGGTCCTTATAATATTTAATTACTTTTATTTGCAACTATCTGTCAAAATTTGTTTTCTCTGTGTGTCAGCCAATAATTGTTTTCTTCTTCATCTTCTCATCGGTTGATACGGAAGTCATCCACCAATCAGGGCACTGCAGCTTGAATGCAATATGTCTGAAATGATTATGCAATTCTATCATTTTAAGACTCCACCTTGGAATCTCTGGGGTGTTTTGTCTGCTCCTCCTCAAACAACCCATTTGAGTCTCTGCAAGTTTAAAATAACACTCAAGGAAAAAAATAGAATATGGATCTCAATTATAAATATCTACCTGTATCTACAAAAAAAATAACCAAACAAGGCCAAGCAGATTCTAAAATGAGCAGTAAAAGTGAATACACTGAAAGAGACACCAGGCATAAGTAACTCCAGAGATGATGGAAACATACCCTGTTATGAATATAGAGCTAGCCAGGTCTGGATAATTAAAATAAACAAATATAGGGAAACTGCTAAATAATTTACAAACAACTAGTCTGAAATCCCTCATTCTGTTCAGAATACTGTACAAAGTAAACATGAAGCTGCAAAACCTAAAGGTAAGAAATACCCACTCATATCTTTTCAAAATTATGCAAATGTGCCTTTTTTTCTTCTCTATGTAAAATAGTGGAGGCAGGACCTCTTTATCTATACTTGCTAGGAAGCTTGGTGAGAAGTTGGTGTGGGGACTATGGTTAATACCTAGGAAAGAAACTCAGGAAATGGAGTGCTGAGAGGAAAAATATTGAGGGAGAAATACTGGAGATCCCTGATCCTGACCAAAAGCCTACACCTCCCAAGCTTCCAACTCCACAAAACACATGGCTAGTCACTTCCAGACATGTCACTTCATATTCCTTTCAAGATCGCGGGATGTAAAATGTTATAGATGTTACACATTGAACTGTGGTGGAATAGTGGCAGCTTAAGGGGAAAACGTTTGGTACACAAAACAATACCCTAAAAATACATCAAGGACTATGAACAAGATGTTGCCATCAAGAGGAAAGTTTGGGTTTTCGGGGTATTATGGTTGGTTTATAAATTGCAAACTGAGATTGGGACTGAGTTCTCTTTTGGAAGTTAGTTTAGTTTGCTCTTAGTTTAGGTAAGTCATTGTTTAGTTTAGGTAAGTCATTAGTTTAGTTTGCTCTTAGTTTAGGTAAGTCATTGTTCTGCTTCCCAATTTGCAATAAAAGTGGCAATGAAAACATGATGAATATGAAGCACTTCTGAAGTTTCTGCTGGACTAAACTAACATTGCTAGAAAAGAGTGGAACAAATATATTCATAGATCCATGTAAGGAAAAGTAATTTCAACAGTGGAGGTTTTTAAGAAGAGATTGGACAACCATTTGCCTGAAATGGTATAGGGTTTCCTGCTTGAGCAGAGGGGTTGGACTAGAAGATCTCTAAGGTCCCTTCCCACTCTGTTATTCTGAATGAATGAATGAATGAATGAATGAATGAATGAATGAATGAATGAATGAATGAATGAACGAATGCTCTTCAAGCAAAAACCTTTCAAGTAGAGATTCAGACCAGAGTCCAGTGTGGTTGGAAAAGTTTAGCAGAGTTTATTGAAGTTGCTGCTGGCACTGCTGCCGACCTTTTCAGCTGTAAAAGACAGGGAGTGAAAACATCTCTTGTCTTTCTTCTCTCTCTCTTTTCTGCCCTTAGCTCTGTCATTACAAACTGAAAATTATGAGACCTATTAGCAGTTTGTTTGCTGAAACACCTGCCTGGAGATTTCCAGTTCACATTAAACCAGTTTATTAATAGAACATAGTCTCTATGATTTGACTGTGATATAAAATGGGTGAATCAAGGAACAGGGGCTTATGCCCCTAGAAATGAGGCAAATGTATGAACTGTGGCAGGGATCTCCAACCCCTGATCCATGGACTGGCATTGGTCCATGGCATGCCAGCAACTGGTCAGGACAAACAAGTGAAGCCCCATCCGCGGGGTGCAGGCAGCATGTCAAACCATGCCCCTTCTGGTCCATGAAAAAATCTTCTTCAGGGAACCAGTCCCTGGTGCCCAAAAGGTTGGGGGCTGCTGAACTATGGTATACCTGTATGTATATATATATATTCTTGAAAAGAAAGAGAGGTGAAATCATGCTTTCATATTATCTGACTCATGCGGTTTTGATTCTGCTAGTATGATTTTGGCATGAATCTTGATGGGTCTTGATGGCAGCCATTGGCCTGATCATCAGCCTGAGGATGCCAATGGCACCTGCCCATGATCAATACTTGACAGAGACACTGGCACATATAATAAGATGTTGAACCAAGAAAGACTAAGGAAAATCTAGGTTTATATACAGTATCCAGCTCTACTGTCGTATATTATTTCCTGCTAGGTCTTGTCCTGCCCTTGGAATAATACTTTTTTTTTCCAAAGTAGAATCTTTACAATAGATCCTCAAGCAATCAAGTGGGCATTCCTATGGCTGTTCTGAAACTTCCACAAGATTATTCTCTGAAAATGCTTAGGAAATTGTAGTGTGAGGGAAAAGATCTAGAGATTTTCATGAGGTCCAGGCTAAGGAGCGCATGGATGAGTTCAACTGAGGCTTCCCTGAGAATACGTTTGGTTCTCCAATGTGTATTGGTCCAATGATATTTCATAAAATATCTTTTTGACTTTTCAGAAAGAGGATTTTATGGATAGGGCTGGTTCTTCCAAATGCATGGCATTATTTTTTTTTCTTCTAGGTATATAGTATTCCATATTATGAAACTCATTGTTAAAGGAAAAAATAGATAAAATAGATATAGACATCACCTATCTTCTGTACTGTAGAAATTCTCTTCCTTTCCTCTGCCAACCCCAAGATGCTCAAACAAGTGGATACATAATTTTTCTTCAATAATTTGAACAGAGATCTCTGGACCGTGACTATTTAGCATTTTCACTTCCATAATATTACAGAAATAATTGGGATGCTCTCAACATACTTATTACACAATGCACATTTTCACTAAACTATGTGTGTGTGAAAAGTGTTGCAGGAATATCAAAAAAGAAATTATTCTAGTTTTGCATTCTCCTCCTCTCTGAAGCTCAAGCAAATTACAATTATCTTCAGAGATAAAAGACGTGAGCAGTAAATCCTTTCCTCACATTTCAATTGTTGTGGTTACTTTGACCTCACTTAATATTTATTTGTGTTGTTGAGTCCTATGCAGAATGTGGCCATAAGCATCCATTGGGGGCAGGTAGTCGGGGGGGGGGGTATATAGCATAACATGTGTCAATGCTCCGTAACATAATTTACATACTTAAATTATGAGAAACCCTCAGAAGCAGGTTATAAGCAGAAAAGATCCAAACTGCAAAATCCTGTTGGCCAATAGATGACAATTTAGAATTACAGATTTCTGTTTTTAATAGTAGTGGTCATCTGGAATTTTGTACCCCTAAGAAAGTACTATTATTGCTATTTTTTTACATTAATTTTGTGTCATTAGAAAGCTCTTTCCCTATGCTTCCCGAGACAGGAAAACTGTGTTTATAAATGTATTTTTCATTCTAGTTTTTTTTTAATCCACTTCTGAATTCAAATGAAGTACTTATAAGTTTCCCAGGTAGCACTTTTCCCACATGAACTTGTGCAAAAGATAGCCCAAGGATAAATAAAACATGCTATTTAGAGAACATTTCCAAGTGTATATAGTACATTTCTTTCCGGCTACATCCCTAGACTTTCATGACAGGTTTAACTTTATGCATGAAAGATCTGATGGCACACCAATTCTTCAGAGGTGGAACTTGTTGGTATATCTGACCAGTGGGACTTGAGAGAATGGGATGCACTTAGCACAACTGATTTCTACAAGCCACACAGACACACACAGACAAGACAAGCACACTGAGTTTAGGTCACACTGATGTTCAGTCTGCCTGCTTAGCAGATGAAAATCCAAGCAGGTCCAGAGCAAGAAACTCCAGGAAAATCACTAAGATTTAATCTATGTGTTTAAAAACAACACACAGTATAGCTGTCCTGGGACTACTGTTTTGGTCTGCCAATGGAGAAAAGCATGACTGAACACTCCACATCTGGGGGAAATTGGTTACTGTGGCTCACCGCTGAGGCAAAATCATAATCTCGTCTTATTTTGAAGCGCTAGTTTCTGAGAAGTGACTGAAGGAGTTAATAGAGGAGGATACTTTTTTTCTCCTTCTGCAATCTGCTACCTTTTATAATCTTACTTTTCAAGTATTTTTATTAGTCTTTCAAAATATAAAAAGAAATACAACAAGAAAAAGGAAGATAATGGGGAAATAGGGGAGGAAATGGGGAAGAGGAAAAAGTGTAAGGGAAAGGGGGAAAGAAAAAGAAAATCATTGACCTCCGACTCCCTTGGTGCAGTAGAATGAGGCAATAACATACAACCTCAACTTGCTACTTTTACATAATAATATACACTAGCCATTTCTATAACAACAAACCTATCTAGCAATGCCACTTAGGCTTGTACACTGCTTTACAGCCCTCTCTAAGTGGTTTACAGAGTCAGCCTATTGCCCTCAACAATATGAGTCCTCATTTTACCGACCTCAGAAAGATGGAAAGCTGAATCAACCTTGAGCCGGTGAGAATCGAACTGCTGGCAATCAGCAGAATTAGCCTGCAATATTCCATTCTAACCACTGGGCCACCACGGCTCTAATCAACATAATCCAAAATCAAAGTTTCTTTTTTTTTTTTACCTCAAGCACAAAGTCCAAAAGCAGTTTCCAAGTAGAAATAAAATTTCTACAAAATTAAGTGTATTCTTTTCTTTAATCAAAGCAGTCTGCTAATTCCATCAACTTTTGCAGTCATTCATCCATTGTGGGAATCAAAATGTCCTTCCATTTTATATTTTCAAGGCTATTACCTTTTTTTTCTCTTAAAATAGAAAAAAATTGAACTAAGGTATGCTAAAAACACAACTAATAATTTAAAAAAGAAAGAGTAGAGAAGGGGAGCTTGCAGGCCCACAAACAGGTCATATGTGAAGTAGAACTTCATGCCTGATTCTGAAGTAAACCCATCATCCTTACTTTTCCTAGAGCTACAGCAAACACTATTGGAAGGAAGCAACTTTAGTTTGGTGAGTTTTCAGAGATAATCCCAGTGTTATTACTAAGTAAATATTTTATGGTGGCAGGAAAATTCATCAAGTTAGATCTGTTTAAGAAGAGAATGGATTCAAGACTTCTTGGGATTAGGCACCATTGCAGAAAAGCAAACTTAAGTGTACAAATAGAAGCGGAAGATTAGTCCTCAAAAGCCAAAACCAAAATAAAATTAATTACAATGCTTGTCTGTTTTCTTGACAAAATATTATACATAGGGTTTTCCTATTTATTTATTTAATTGGACACACCACACACATACACACAAATTAGGCTTCAAATGGATCACAATGCCTTCAAGAACAATTTACTGCATATGTACAAACTACATTCAAATAAGATAAATAGATGATTATCCAAAATAATGGATCAAGACAAGCAGTAGAAGATTAAGACTCTTAATGTCAATAGATTAAATGCATGTACTTATATAGTCCATTGCATCATACTGATATGCTTAGGGATCGAATCTGCAGTCTTATACACACTTAACAGAACACTTGATACCAGACAAATTTAAAATAAATAAATAAATGCAGATAAGATAAGATTGCACCACTGATGCTTACTCATATAATATTTTGGAAGGAAAAAAAACAAAAACTGAAAATCACATCCCATACAACTTGAATCCAAAAGCTTGAGCATCACCCCTGGTGTAATTTCATACTTTTTCTTTAGGCAGAGGGTCATGATGTCAAATGGCAAACCACTAGTCCAATTTCCCTTAGTTTCAGAAGGAACATGCCATGAAGTATGGAGAATGACTGTGCAAAAAAAAAAAACCCAACCCAACCCTACCAATGATCTTTTAGGTCCTTGTGCTATTCCTTTCACACCAGATATTAGGCAAAAGAAAGTCATATATATTCATTAATTCAGACTTTCCCAATTTGATGCCCCCCAGTTGCCCTTAACTTCAACTTCCATCATTCTTAGCCAAGTTCAACACATCTGGAGGGCAGCAGTTTGAAAATGGCTGCTCCACTGCAGGGTTCAGGAACCCCCATCATGCAGATCTCACAATACTATTGTGAGGCTTGCAGATCCACCTCCCCTAGCTACTTCGAAAATTTGGCAGCAAATTGCCATTTTAATAATTACCATTTTAAGTATGTCTGGCTGTATGTATTACGCTTGGAGGGGATAACATTGAGTGCTTTGGTTTAGTGCTTTCTGCATTTTATTTTTAATTTTCCTTCCTGGCTTCATTTTTTTTTCACTCCCTGTTTTTTTTATTCTGTCCCCCCCTTTTTTCTTCTTCTTATATTTGCCATTCAAAATCAAACTGCAGTCCTCATCATTTATGGAGATTCTCAGTCATTCAGGTCATGGTTGTCTCAAAGGTGCTTTTCTTTTTCAAAAAAAAAAAAAAGAACCCTATTTTTTTGGACTACATTTTTTTCTTAAGGAATATTTTTTTTTCTCCTTGAAGAAGATGTTTCACTTCTCATCCAAGAAGCTTCATCAGTTCTGATAGGATGGGGAGGGGGGGAATGGAAGGATCATATTTCTTTGCAGTCATCTGATCATTAGCACTCTTTCTGAGAGCCGTTGAGGCCCCTTGGGGGTTTATCTGTGCCCTCAGGGTCACCTGAATCAAAGTGCAAATGGGTGTGGAATCTTCTTGGAACTGCTAAAAGGACTGTGTTGTAGACAGGGAATAAGTCATGTCTTATCCCTCCCCCTCTGTTGAGAGACGTCTGCTCAGTTTTAACATAGATGGCTTCTTTTACCCCCTTTTCAAACCAATGTTTCTCTACCTATCCAGAATATGGACTCTGCAGTCTTCAAAAGAATGGCCTTTGTCTTTCAAAGGCAGATGGACCGCTGAACCTTGTCCTAATGAGTTTGTTCTCCTATGTTGTGCCTGCATTTGTGAAGTGGTTGATTTGTTTCTCCAATAAACAGATCTGCACATGTCTCTCAACTGGTTTGCAACATGCACAGTCTGTAGGACAAGCCAGATTAATTTAACAAATCATGGTTTGTTTAATGACACAATTATTTGCTGATTGGCCATGATAAAAATGGTCATAAAATTGGGTCCAGTCACACAATGACTCACTTAAAACAACATACTTTAGTGACTGAACTTCTGGTCCCAATTATGATCATAAGTGAAGGACTATCTGTAATGTAAAGAACGTATTCCATATTCCACCTGTCTGTGGTCTTACAATTTACCAGTGATCTGGTCTGTATCTGACTCCATGTCCAAAAAAAAATAATTAAAAGGACAAGAATGGAGAAAGTTTCATTTTGGGACAGAAATACATTTTTCCATAGGAAAAAAAATAAACATTTCTTGACTTTAAAACATTGTTATATTGCATTGCCAGTTCTAGCTCTAAGAATCTAAATCTGAGTTTGGTATCTGAAAAAGAAATCTACCTTAACATTTTTAAACTTAAAGGAATAAGATCCTCTCTCTTTTCTTTTAAAGCAATGCTACATTTCACTGTCAGTTCCAATTAGTACAAAAATCTGAATTTGGTACATGCAAGAGACATCTATCTGCACACAAGCACTGCTGCCATTTTTTTTTTTACATTTTTTATTTTTGCTGCTCTTCATTCTCAATCAGCTGCAATGCCCACCTCAGTTTTAGCTAATAATGGCTGAGCCAAAACACTGGCCCTCCATGCCCTCCATAGCATCCCTGTATCCAGGGCCAACATTATTTGAAATGGATGGGTCTCAAATTTTGC
The DNA here is from genome assembly GCF_001527695.2 of Protobothrops mucrosquamatus. NCBI lineage: Eukaryota > Metazoa > Chordata > Lepidosauria > Squamata > Viperidae > Protobothrops > Protobothrops mucrosquamatus. The sequence continues at coordinate 1,017,251 of NW_015386402.1, read as the reverse complement.
TCCCTGTCCCCCCCCTCCATCTCCACAAACTAACTTATCTATGGATGTCCTAACATTTCTTCAACTGGTTTGGGATCAAACTCATGGCACAAAAGGAAGCATTTCATAACAGTAACTTCTAAATGGGCATTTGTAGCAATGGAACTGCATTTTTAGGTAGGCAAGGTATAAGGGTATCACTGTAACTGCGGGACCCAGTGTAGGAAGCTAGTATCCAAGGCTGTGCTTGACAGCAAGTTTTATAAAGAAAGCAACCACTCTTCCTGAGGTTTCAGATTTGTATCATATGATCCAAAATGACACAATGGAATAAGATCCTTGGCACTGAGTTCCACCTCTATGAACAGTTTGTGGAAATGCTTGAAATGCTTCTTTCAACAGCTAAAAGGTTACAGTAGATAGCAACTGATGATAATGAAAATATATGGAATAATTACTTTTACTATTGGGGTTTGCCTGCCTAATGAAGTTTTCCAATGTAGTGAATCATGTTCATCTGCTTCTTCTAATCATGTTGTACTGACTTAAAATGTTGCCTCCGGGATCCTGAAGAGCCACTTCTCATGCACTACTCAAGAACAGCCCCACCAGTTCTTGGTTTGCACAACCCGATTCATCTACATTATGGAGATTAACAGAGGAAGACATGAAATCCTGCTTATGTAATCCTATCTTCTCTTGAAAAAAAATGCTCTTTGGAGCTTTAATCTAAAATTCAAATTAGAAATTGGATTATTTCAGTCTATTCTGTTCAAGTGCATGGTTCCATGGTAACACCAAAATCTTCATTAAAAATCTATCTAAGCTAACACCAGCACTGTGTCAAATTCCATCCCCCCAAACCTTATGAAATTATTAAGTTCATTATTAAAATTATTATTGTGAGTAAAAAAAAGTCATACCAATAACTAAGAACATAAGTAGCCCTCACTTACTGTCTGCAACTGGGACCAGCAACTTTGTAGCTAAGCATCGTGGGCATAAAATGAAGTGTCATGTGAACACACAAACTTATAACATCGGTTCTGGCTGAGATTGTTTAGCAAATCATTTGTAGTCATTAAGAAAGATATGTGACTGCAACTTGCAAATTTCTGCTGGCTTCTCCATTGACTTTGCTCATCAGAAATCGGCAGTGGACATTGCAAATGACAACCATGTGACCAGAGGATGATGCAACCATCATAAATTTCCAGAATTGGCCATATATCTCCATTTTCAGGTCTATCAAAGCTTTGTCCAGAATACAACAGTTTGGCTAGTTATAGGCACAGCTGATTACATCCGTATCATACCACTATTCCATGAGCTGCACTGACTCCCAATGAGCTTTTTAGTATGATTCATTATGTTATTTATCACCTTTAAACATCTACAAATCATAGGATTAGTTTACTTGTGGGTCTGTCTTCTCCCAAGAACTGTCCCATGTGCTTCCAGTTCCCTCTTTTAAACATTGCTACCTTATGGGATCTAGAAAGCAGGACTTCTCAGTGGCTGCCTCTATCCCTGGAACAATATCCTCCCTCCTGATATACAATAGACCCTAACTCTGCTTGTCTTTAATGAAGCCATAAATACCTGGCTTTTCTTCCATGCATTTGGGTCCAGTTGATCCCAGTCCTTTTTGGTTGTTTGGCAGTCATTTTCCATTTTATATACATTTTTTTAATGTTGAATGGTCATCTTGTTTGTTTACAGGTAGTGCTCGATCTACAGTTATTCAGTCAAGTTACAATGGTGCTGAACACATAGTGATGTCAATCCTCCTGGGTGAACCAGCCAAGAAACATGACTGGGTGAGCTTAATTTACTTTATTATAAGACTACATTAATAGAATCATGCAAGGATAAAATTACAAATTTCCTGCTGCCATTTTTAACCATTTGATTAATTAGGGTGGGTCCTTCCTAAGCTTGTTTCTTTGACCCTTAAGTCCTTGGGGGCTCCTCCCTCTCTTATAATAATAATAATAATAAAGTTGGAAGGGACCTTGGAGGTCATCTAGTCCAACCCCCTGCTCAGGCAGGAAACCCTATACCATTTCAGACAAATGGCTGTCCAATCTCTTCTTAAAAACTTCCAGTGTTGGAGCATTCACCGCTTCTGGAGGGAGGTTGTTCCACTGGTTAATTGTTCTAACTGTCAGGAAGTTTCTCCTTATTTCTAGGCTGCTTCTCTCCTTGATTAGTTTCCACCCGTTGCTTCTTGTCCTGCCTTCAGGCGCTTTGGAAAATAGCTTGACTCCCTCTTCTTTGTGGCAGCCCCTGAGATATTGGAACACTGCTATCATGTCCCCCCCTCGTCCTTCTCTTCATTAAACTAGACATACCCAATTCCAGCAACCGTTCCTTATATGCTTTAGCCTCCAGTCCCCTAATCATCTTTGTTGCTCTTCTCTGTACTCTTTCTAGAGTCTCAGCATCTTTTTTACATCATGGTGATTGTTTCCTAGGCAGCATATCTTTCTTCCTCCAAGGTCATCCACACTTTCCATTACAGATGGTTGTGACCAGTCCTTGGAGTTCCAGCTATCTCGGTACCACTAAGGTCAAGTGATCATGATCCGGATGTTTGGCAACCTATTCACACTTATGAACAGTTGCAACCTCCTCTGCTGGCTTCCCCAGAAAGACAATGGAGAAGCAGTAAGTAAGGGATGTCTGGGATGTCTCCCTTATCCGCACACCCTCTACCAGCTCCTCTGTGCTCATGCTGTGCCAGCCACTCACACACTCTTTCACACACACACCCTCACCTCACCCTGCCCTGTTTCCTCTACCTCTCCGATCTGGTAGCAACCACTTAGCTGCCTGTGAGCTTAGGACTTGCAACCTCCTGTGGGCTTCTCCACTGACTTTGGTTGTCTGAAGCCTGCAGAAGTTGCCTCAGCTAACCATAATGGGATTCAGTTAATCACAGCACTCTGGGATTGCAGGGATTGCCGTTACTAAGCAATGCAGTCATGTTTTGCAACATCATTTATTGATTAAAATTCCATCCATAATTGCTCTCATAAATTGAGGACTATCCATATTGTTTTTTGTGTACGCCACTCAGAGTCTCATTGTTTTAGTTTAGTGCCCTGTAAATCCATTAAATAAACAAACAAATAACAGGTACAATTTTCATATGGGAGATTGTAATATATCCTGGTTGGTGCATGTAGCAATAGGGGCCAGAGGAAAAAGCCTTTTATATGGAGAGTGCATGATTTTGAGAGAAAAAACCGTAAGAAAGAATCCTAGGAAGGGAGAATGATTCTATTAGAATCTTGAACTCTTGAACAGACTTGAACACTGGGCGCTACCTAACAAAATGAAATTCAATGGTGAAAAAAGTAAGGTTCTACATTTAGGCAAGAAAAACCAAATGTACAGGTATAGTATAGGGGGTACCTTGCTCAATAGTAGTAACTGTGGGAGGGATCTCGGAGTCCTGGTTGACAAACACTTAAATTTGAGCCAGCAGTGTGCTGCAGCTGCCAAAAAAGCCAACACAGTGCTAGGTTGCATTAACAGAGGGATAGAATTAAGATCACGTGAAGTATTAATACCACTTTACAATGCCTTGGTAAGGCCACACTTGGAATACTGCATCCAGTTTTGGTCACCACGATGTAAAAAAGATGTTGAGACTCTAGAAAGAGTACAGAGAAGAGCAACAAAGATGATTAGGGGACCGGAGGCTAAAACATATAAGGAACGGTTGCTAGAATTGGGTATGTCTAGTTAATGAAGAGAAGGACAAGGGGGGGACATTATATCAATGTTCCAATATCTCAGGGGCTGCCACAAAGAAGAGGGAGTCAAGCTATTCTCCAAAGCGCCTGAAGGCAGGACAAGAAGCAATGGATGGAAACTAACCAAAAAAAGAAGCAACCTAGAACTAAGGAGACAGTTAGAACAATTAACCAGTGGAACAACCTCCCTCCAGAAGCGGTGAATGCTCCAACACTGGAAGTTTTTAAGAAGAGACTGGACAGCCATTTGTCTGAAATGGTATAGGGTTTCCTGCCTGAGCAGGGGGTTAGACTAGATGACCCCCAAGCTCCCTTCCAAATTTATTATTATTAAATGGGAACATTTAGCCCTATTTACTTGAATGTTTTAGGTCCCATATCCTCTGCTTAAATTTTGCTATGATTTTATTGGAGCTAAGAATACTGTAAGTAAAGCTGATTTTAACAATCCAGAATATATCAGATCTTGGTCAATTTATCTTCACAGAATGGATTCAAATCAGTAAGATGGACCAAAGAAGTCTCCCAAAGGCTTTGCTTTTTCCCAAGATTTTGGACAGCATAATTTTGCATGCAGTGCAATCTAATTCTAATTTTGTTAGAGCAATAGAAGTCAAATTAGGGGTGTATATCATATTTTCAGAAATTTAGATTGTATGGAATCCAAACCTAAGACCTGGTAGATGCACAACTTAATTCCATATAAGGTACTGAGTACAATGCACTAAAAACAATCACAAAAATTCCATCTCAGATTAAACCATTATAAACTGTACATGTCTGTGCGTGAATTTGCTACCTCTGACTTGGCCGAGGACAGATTATGGTTCATTTTAGTGGGAAAGACAATCATCTACATGTCTTTTCAATTTGCAGCTGATGAACATTTTCAAAGCTTGTTTGTTCCCCTCTTCTTTGGTTCTTCAGTTTTAAATGTAGACTTGGAATGAAAAGCTCTTAAAATGCAAGTTTGTTTTCAGACAGTTATCATTTCCCTTGATCAGAGTATTGTAGTGCACTCTACAGGGGGTTATCCTTAAAGGCCCTTTAGAAACTATTAGTCCAAAATGCAGCTGTGAACTGGAAGTGAGCTGCTGTATACCTTGTTTCGGTTGCTCCTATTAAACACTGGTTAATGGTTCTTTCTAGCTCAATTCAAGATGGTTTGGGATCAAAGTCCATAGACAACAACCCCAGTCTCTATGAATTTATCAGATTCTTAAGAATTGCTACAGAGGCTTCACTTTAAATTCTCCTCCTTCTGAAGTGAAACTGGTGGTCCCAAGGAACTTAGGGAGGATCCCTCCTGCGCCTCTTGCTCCTCCTACTGTGTAGCTTCAGGCTATGTTGTCTCTAGGCAGTATTTCTTCGCCCATCTCCAAAAGCCTTTCCCACATACTATTATAGGAGGAAAAAAGCTGCTTTGTTTTGATCGTCAGAGGTATGTTTTTGGAACACAAAAAAAGTATTTTTGGTAATTGCTCCCAGCTTTTGAATTCTCTGTCAAGGCAAGTGTAGGGGAAGGAGAGGAAGAACTTGGGGGCAAAGAGGGATCAACCTATAATCTCTGTGTAGCTTGAATTCTGTTGACCCTTATCTAACTCCTAGCAGGTGCTAACTGTTAGTTGAGAATATTCCTCTGCATAGGCATGAATACCAATAAATCAGTTTAATTGGACCTTCAAGTGTAGACCAGATCTTTTGCACCTGACAGCGAGTCAAGCTACCCCTCTTGTTATTCTTCCACAAGCAGGCAACAAATATTTTTATTCCGGCAGTTCTTTATTAGATATGCTTGGCGGTTGCTGCTGCAGAGAGGTCACTCTGGGTTGAGTCTGATCACTTTACTGATAACAGCTCGGGAAATGCTTGCAACACTGTTGAAAGTATGCCTTGGGTTGTGTTTAAATAATTCAGAATTTTTGGTGGTGGTATTCTAGGCTACTATTTACAGTTAGCCATCTTGGGCACCATCTTTTTATGGAAAGATGAGTAATGAATTTGCCAAATTGTAATATACAACACCATTTACAACAGCTGCAGCTGCTACCTATTAACTGACCTTCTGGCAGTGCAAATGTACTACTCTCCTTTCTCGAAGCTTGGTTCCTGTGGAGCAGGGGTCTTCAAACTTGGCCCTTTTGTGACTTGTGGACTTCAACTCCCAGAATTCCTCAGCCAGGCATGCTGAGGAATTCTGGGAGTTGAAGTCCACAAGTCATAAACGGGCCAAGTTTGAAGACCCCTGCTGTGGAGGAATCAAATGTTCAGAATTTAAAAGCTAAAGCCCGGTGGGGATGAACAAATGGCTATCAAAAGCATTAAGCTCTTGCCCTGTAATGTATTTGATTTCACATGGACTGATGATATTGCCCCTGAATGGATTGCAGCAGGGGGCTGCCATTGTCACATTCAACCACACAGGCGAAAGAATACTTTTGAGTCCAAAGCTGCTCTAGGAGCATGTTGGCTAACAGATGAAACAACTACCGGTACTCAATTTTTCTCTGCAAGGACTTTCAGTTACATCAAAGAAATACAGGACAGGATCTGATTTACAGTGCAAAGTTCATTTATGCAGAGAAGAGCATTTGGTTCCCTCCTTGCACTTGCTTTTTGCAATATAGAATGGTGCTTCTGAGATTCAAAAACAGGGAATTGCTACTTTTGACTCTAGCATAATTTAACAGTTGCTGGCATGGCTCTTCTCCAAGACTAGGCTGAACTTTTGTAAATTTATGATTCTTTTCTGGGGAGAAAAGTGAACTAAAAGACAACTCTTTTAGCAAAAACTTAAATAGTATTTTAACAGTTAAGCCTATTTATCTGATTCTGTTTATTTCTAAATAGTTATTTAAAATCAAACATTCACAGATTTTCAAAGAATGATGCTGAAAAACATTATTTTAAAAATGTCCTTCCTAAGTTCCTATGGTATTCTTTGAATTTGAATTTCTCTTCTGATTGTCCAATTACATTATGTTGTAAAACCATATCTTCTTCTAACTTTTGCACTTGTCTACTTTACTTCAGAATCATTATACAAGCAAAAACACACATACACACATATGTATATGCAGTATATTGTTATTTTGTCCCATCTTTAAACCCATTAAGCCAAAATAGGTTAACACAATGGAATACTGGTACAGTTCTGAAACAACCCCTTTCTGCTCCAAAATAAATTAAGACCAGCATTACTGCTCACAAATGTATAGTAGCTTTCCATGATGTTGTTGACTAGATGGTTTCGGATAATGGAAGAGTTGAAGTAATATTTGTGTTCATGATGTAACATGACGTAGAAATGTGACTCCAAACATTTCCATAAACAGATATTTTACTACCCATTCATGGCGTGACCTCCAGAAATTATGAACAGTTTTTAAAATAAACCTTTGGCTCTGATGGTCAGTCAAATTCTCACAAAACCTTTTGAAAAAAAGACAATATGATCACAAAATACTCTGTCAGCAACAGCAATAGTTTCATTTTGAGCACCTTACTACTGGCAGTGAAGTCAACTATCAAGACAATGTATTTTAGATCAAAATGCAAATAATTAAAGCAATTAGTTAAAGAGGCTTACTATTGGAGTGCTTCTATTTTAGGCACAGCTTATTGGACCCTCAGCCTAAGTGTGAAATCCCTCCACAACCACCTTCCACCTTTAATCTTCACATACATGACCTCTACATATTTTCACAGTCAAGGAATTCTGAAAAATGGCTGATTACATCCAGAAATGTATCCACAGTAATTCCTCAAGCTATGCTTTATTCTTCATTCAAAAACTAATAATTCCAGATTCCTAAACAGAGAGCTACAAGCAATTATAGACAGCAGCTACCTGGAGGACATAACTAAAAATAACCCACACACTCTTCCACACAATTGATAAAACATAAGAAATTGAGTTTTGGTGCAAATGAAATTTCAAATCCAGCAGATGATATATACCTGTCTCCAGAAGTTGTGAATGCTTCAACACTGGAAATTTTTAAGAAGAGGTTGGACAACCTTTTGTCTGAAATGGTATAGGGTTTCCTGCCTGAGCAGGGGGTTGGACTAGAAGACCTCCAAGGTCCCTTCCAACTCTGTCTATTCTATTCTATTCTATTCTATTCTATTCTATTCTATTCTATTCTATTCTGTCTTGTCTTGTCTTGTCTTGTCTTGTCTTGTCTTGTCTTATTCTATCCTATCCTATCCTATCCTATTCTATTCTATTCATCATAGTTATCCCTAAAGAAAAGTCCATCAAGCCTTTGATCAAATTCCAAACAATATTCTTCCAGTCTATGAATTAGCTATTTAATTCATAATGATATTTTAAGAGTGAACAGGTACTGCAGGTGTATAAAAGTAAAACCAGAGTTCCAATGCTATAGCCAATCACAGCAGGAGAAATCGGTCTTCCTCTCCCCTGCCAAAAAGTTTTACTTCTCTCCAACATACCCAGATACGTTCTTGTTTCATGGAGGGAGAATATATTTATGTCATTTCAAGCTGATATAAAATAGGGCATTTATAAGGAAACTGCCTGGTGGGGGTGTCAAAAAAAAATAAAGATGACAATCTCAGCACTGATCAGCCCCTTTATATATGCATTGATTTGCACCAGTGGTAGAATTGTGCATGGAGAGCTTTTCAAACCTTAACAGGCTGATTGAATTAGAACTCACTTATTGATATCTAGTCTTTCAGTGAAAATGTGAGATTAATGTGTAGTTGTCTAACAAGCATTACCCCCAATGTCCTAAGGGTTGTAACTGTAAGTCTCTTTACTACCTTAGTGATCTTGTTGCATAGATATGTTCCCTTATCCTTTTTTGTTGCTTAGATACTTAATTACATTTCAAAATTAAATTTCAAGTTTAAATACATTATTTAGTACCATGGTTGTCTATGGAAGCGTAGATAACAAGCTGGATATTAATGGCTCAAAAGGGAATTATTAACTACTTTACATATGTACTCCTAATCTTTTTGCTCCTCCTGAGGTTATTTTTGCACCTGGATTTTTTGCCTTCTGGCAAGTAGCTATTTTGTTTCTGAATAAGTATTTCCTTTTCAGATTATAAAGACTTGTAGTACCCAAAGTACAAATGACTCTGAGTTTCCCACCAGATCCAGATAACAAAACTGATAACTATTTTCAATCCCTATTTCTCAATGTTTTCAATGAGAGATAATAGTTCAACAGCTTATAGAGGAACTATTTCCAACAATCTGAGTTGTAGAAGATTTTAAGAAGCTATCCCTCAAAAGCCTTGGCTATGCTGGTATGCTTTCAACTAACTCTCATCGACCTCTAGCCAGGGTTGATGTATTTATAACAAAATCAAATTATCTATTGATTTCTCTAGTCATGAGCAATGAAGAATTTGAATCCAAGACCATGGTTTTATTGGCTACCAATCCATCTTGAATGATGAGTGTCTGCATTTGTAGCAAGGGAATCAGCTTTTACCATAGTTTTGCAAACCTTTGGTTATCTATAAAGCTAGTACAGCATCGGTCTTCTTCAAATCAGCCTTGATTCCTGGCAACTTTCTAGACATAGTTATGCAGTTTTCTTGGCAACAGAATGGAAGGGATACCCTAAGACTTTCTTGTGGAATATTTTTTATTTTTTAAAAAATCCACTTTATAATTCTGGAATTCTCGGATCACGTTTCATTTAAGTACTACCTGGGGCCAGTTCTGTTCAACTTCTTAACTTCTGAGATTCTTTTCAAATCTCACTTTGTCTATAAACGTCTTTAACAGGCAACCTTAGATAAAACCCTGTTTATTTAATTTGGGCCACTAACTGCATTTATATGATGTGGCTGAGATACAGTGCTTCAGATTCAGTTTGAAAGAACGGCTTCTGAACAGGTGGAAGCACAAACATAGTGCCTGTCTAAAGCAGAAGCATCTCACTTCAGGTTTATGTGACTACAGCTAGAGCCTCCCCAGAGCAGCATACAGGTCTGGAAGAGACAATTAATTAGCAACCAACAATTTCTGTCTTCCAAAGCATATTTTTCACAAAGCATCGCTAGCCTTAACATATGATGGATAACAATGCCCTTGTTGGGAAGATTCTTGAAAAGGATTGCTAAAATGAAAGATATGGTGCTTCCTGGGAAAATCAAATATAGTAATTTTAAGTTTGGTAACAATAGCAGAAGTGCATATTCCCCATACATCCAAACTATGGATCAAGGTTTGAACTGATTAAATAAAGGGAGGCTTTTCACTTAGTGTATCCAAACGTATCTCTTAAAATATAATCCCCAAACTTTTTCAATAGTTGGGCTTTCCCAAAATAAAGACGCATTGCTTTTAAAGGGAAAAAAAGATTACATAGTTGAAGCAGCAAGACTCTGTTGAAGAATTCTTTCCTTAACTTCTCAAAGTTTTAAACATCGCCCTTGGATAAATGTTTGGTTTCGTTATAGTTAGGATTTTCTGCTAAAACACATGCTTTTTCTGGCCCCACTAGCAAGTGCGTAGCTCTCTCTTATGGAACGGACTGTAGGTCACCTTGAAATGTGCTGCAGCAGAGGGCAAGCTTTATCATTTAAAGGCTTTTGTAGTGCCCCTTTGTCTTAAAAAGCCTATCTCAGTGAGAAGTTGAAAACTCTTTTCTCTCTCTTTTAAATCACTATGGAAAAGGTTAAGGAAGTGGCAAAGCTTTGCAGGTTGCCTACCCCACCTCCAGCCCCACTTCAGCTTCAGAGGCCAAGAAGAATATTGGAACTCATCAGAGGCCTGGTTGGAATAGAGAGTGTTAATTCTTCCATATCTAAGCCTCTTTGTAGAAATTCCCTTTGTCTCTTGCCCCAAGTCATTAAGCGCTAATCCCATCACTCTTCCTAATCCGTTGCAGTGGAGCCAGAGTTCAGTTTCCGAAAGTGTCTTTGTTGCATCCCTAATAGACAGCTTGCTCTGGATTTCAGTGGATTCACTCACATTACAGCTTCCTTTTGCTGCTCTTTAATGAAGTGCCATTAATGAATCTTTTCCTCCTTCGTGCGGTGTCCAGGGGCATCGCTTGGTTTCGTGTTAAAGAGGGGTAGGTGCCTAGTCCTCTTAGCAGCCATTTAGCCCAAAAAAAAGGTGGGGGAGAGGAGGGAGGGGAAAGGACTGTCAAAGGCAAAACCTAGGAAACAGGCCCATTGAAGGCCGATACCACTGAAGTGCTCATTTAATTACAGCAGAGTTACAAAAGAAAATCTCTCCTTTGTGACTGACAAAAGACAACATACTAAGAAGTGATAGGGAAGGGTTCTCCAACAAATCATAGAAGAGGAAACATGGCTGAGGAAAGCCATCTCCAATAATGTTGTAAACTCTTTATAATTTGATGTGAGGGATAGCGTTCTAAATATTAGTAAGCACTTAATTGTTGAAATACCTAATTTTGGGTATTGGCAAGTGAGATAAGCAAGGCAGCTGCTTCTGAGGGAAGTCAAACCCACCCTCAGGACAGTAATAGAAGAGGTATTAGTATGTGCAATGCAAAATTACTTATTAGCTATTAAATATCTTCTGCCCAAAATGTTATTTTTTGGTGTAAGTAAATTTGCTTTTGCTTTAATGTAATTGCCTGCAGGCAGTTTTTTTTTCTTATTCATTTTGTTTCAGGGAATACTGACGAGTATTTCATTCATATGATCTTAATCAGATCGGAAACATTGACAGACCTAGATTCAAGTAATAGATAAAAAAAAGTATTGAAATATGTTAATTGAGATACTTTCAGCACCATCTTCTTGGTTTGTTGAAAGTAGAAACATGACATTGTTAAATGCAGAAAGTGACTATGTTCCTAATTTATGTTGTGGTTTGGTTTATACTATGTTGTCCAATCCCCCCCCCAAAATTATTTCAAGGTTAGATGGAAGTCAGTCAACCACTATCTGTAACTATGATTTATTCATTGTAACCAACATTGATTGTGGCATGGTATGCCATCCAATCCTAGAATGTTAGCTTATGTTAAGCCTCATTAGACCTCCAGGAAATTAATGTCAAGTACAATCATTTCTGCAGTTGTATCTCTGTTATTCCATTTTAGTCTTTCTTCCCCTGTGGGTGCATCAAAGTTTTGTTCTGTAAATAAGGGCCAAGAGGAATAATTAGCCTTTGACCACTCTGTGCACAATAATTCTGACACTGATCTCACAAGGGAGGGCTTTCCTTTGTTGCAGTTTTTAAAATTAACCAGCACAAGTGCCAGATAGTACAAAAGAGGCTGGGATATGAACTTGAAAGGAATGGGGCTGGCAAAACACGGCCCACTATATTGTTCACATTTTTTTTCATTAGGATCACTTGCTGTTGTTGTTTTTGTCCCCTTCCACCGCCATTACCCCACATACACACTTTAAAAAAATAAGTTTTAAAATTCCAGTGAGGTAAACTGGGTTCCATTATCGGAGATTAACTGGTTAACAAATAAAAACAGTGGGAAGAAATTAACAGCAGCAGAGTTAATTTCTGATATAAAAGCTAATTTAAAAATCAATTAAACTAATTCCATAAGAGCAGCATCAAAAGGCCTGTAAGTAGCAATTGCTACTTTTTCCTGTGCGGAATCTTGAGGTGAAACAACTGCAGTGATGAGTCATGTCCTACTCTTTACCTTCTAATTAACACATAATATATAATATGTGCTTCAAAAATAATATAATAATTAATATAATATAATATAATATAATATAATATAATATAATATAATATAATATAATATAATATAATATAATATAATATAATATAATATAATATAATATAATATAATAATATAATATAATATAATATAATAATATAATAATATAATATAAACTTCAGAAGCCAGCCTTCGACTTAGATTACAGGTGGTGGCGTACAAAGTCACAGAAAGATTGTACAATAAACCATAGCATTCAAAAAATATACCAGTAGCAGAACAATAATAATCATTTATTAAATTTATATGCCCTCTGGCTTCCAGCAACTCTGGGCAGTAACACTGAAAATGGAAGTATTAAATGGTAAAACCAAGGGGGAACCATCGCCAAGTTAAAATCAGATAAATGGAATTTTGGAAGGCTCTTGAAAATCCAGAATTCTTTGCCTGGGATTTAGACAGCTGATGGTTGCCCCCAAAAAAAGCCTATCTGGGAAAAGCTTTTCATATATTGTACATCTTCGGTTGATAGAATGACATGAAGAAGTAAGTACCTGTGATGATTCATATAACAATCCATCAGGATTAGGAGGAAAACAAAAGCATTCTCAATGGACATTTACTAATAGTGGTAGAAATGTATGAGGAAGAGGACTGAAAGGTTTCTTTTATGTGCTGCTAAATAATTACTGCTAAGTAATTGTCAGCTTATAAATCTCATTTATATTTTTAATTTACTTTTGGGCAAGCAAGACAAAATTCAACATTATGAATAAGGATCTAATAAATAATCATTACCACAGTGAGTTTCTATTTTTTCATCAGCCCTCCTAATAATGGTTTATTACCACTGCCACTTTATATATGTATTTTATTGTACAATGCAAATATTTTAATGCAAGCTGGTTAAACATTGCTTTTAGTGAAAAGCAATATATAAAATCCATAAATAATCAATACATGTGATCACTTACAACACAATGGGCATCTGATGATTTACAAACTGTATATTTTATAATAAACATTTTGGGAAAGTCTCCAGCCCATTGCCCCCCCTCACCCTCCACCGCTACTGCCATCAAAGAACTGGGAACTAACTTGGTTTGGATGGCAAGCAGATGATTCTGATTTGATACTGAATCTTTGCTTTTAACTATTGGAGCAAAAATAAGCTACTTATTATCCAAAGAAAAGAATAAAAACTTATTAAAATTAAATCACTAAACAGAATCTCTGCTTCAGTAAAATAACTCAGAGAACAATAGCAAAATAATATCTTAATACCAGCACAACTGTACAATTCTTGATGCAATTTCCCTTCTTTGATTGAACGATGATGTACCATCAAATCATTTTCAATTCCTAATTTCATTTTCTCCATGATGATCTGTTCTAAATCTCAGATACAAGTTTTGATACAATTTCCCTTCTAATCTTCCTTAATTCTGTCTGTACAAATAGATACCAATAAACTGTTATGACATATGGCAAATGAACATCCAGTTTAATTTTCATTAAGTATTTCACTCTAGTTTTCATTCCTTTCCCTTTCCATTCAACTGTATCTCTTGCCTAAATGAAAATCTTTCAACCTTCCAATGAAAATAAAAAGGAGTTCCATTTACAAATTGAATGTAGCAGAACAAAGCAACAGCATTTCCAAATTGAAGGGACAATTCTTTGTTGTTGTTGTTGTTTTTAAAAAAAGCAGCCCTGCCATTTGGCAGCTATGGTTCCTTACAAATTTGTATGCAGATTCACATAGAAGTTGCAGCTAACTTTTGTTACATCTTTCTTTGGGGGATCTGAAAAGCTTTCAAATGCAATGAGAATGTCTTTAAAAGACCTCTTGTAAAGAACACATACTCCACCCCACCCCACCCCCAAAACACTTCTGTTTTAAAGGCACCATGCCCATGCTCTAAGATCCACTTGTCCTTGTCTATGGGTCCTCCTGCCTCAAGTGAAGGAAGTGGCAGCTCAAATATGGCATGCCTTCTTTTCACTCATGGTTTTGCTTGCATTCCTTTCTTGTAGGATAAATCCTTGAACAGAATAGATTTATCTGCATTTGAAGGTGGGTGGAGAGGATAACTACTGATGGAGATAGCTAGAGTTGCTATTCCATATAGCTAGAAGGAGGAGTCACTTCATTCATTCATTCATTCATTCATTCACTCACTCACTCACTCACTCACTCACTTATTCATTCACTCACTCACTTATTCATTCATTCATTCAATCATTCAGACTTATTGCAGTAGGAAATAAGGCATAATTGTAGATCCATGTCTGGTGCAGAATCATGAGAGTTATGTGTTCAGCCCAGGCATATCTCCCCCTGGGTGGTCAAGAAAAGCAAGATAACAACGACTTGGAATTGAAGTCCTGCCCTCTTTTATATATGTCATACTTCAGTCATACGATTGTGGCCATCTTCTTGACTTTATTGGACACTCCTGGAGATCGTGACATCACTCCATCTGTTGATCCATGATCCATACATTCCTCCTTTCCCTCTATACTCCACTAGCTGATTACTGTCAGTGGAACATTGGTGGCAAGGATTTCAGAGTATATCTGTATCTCTTTGAACAATGCTACTTCTGACTTCTAGCTAAAATTGGGCTGAATCCTTATTGGTTTTGACATTTCATGCTACATGTTATTGTGTTGTCTTTCTCCCTGCCTTTATTTGTGATTTTAAGCCTATCTAAGCTCCTCAAACAAATATTGTGCTTGTTTTCTCCCTGTATACTTTTATATTCAAGTAAGCAACCCATGGGAGACATATTGTGAGCCAGCCACGCTGTGAGATTACTGTTTAGTCATTTTTAGATCAATGGCAGCTTGAAAAAGAATAGCTGTAACCCTACAAAACAAGGCTAAAAGTATGTCTACCATATCTACCATTGTGCAAGCAGCAAAGTTACTTTTTATTATTTATTTTCTTTTAAATCCTGCCTTCACCCAATTAATTTTAAGAAATGCTTCTCACTTTAGGGGCATGAGATCTTAGGATCAGTTGCCACACAAAGTGTTCAGTGGTAAAGCACATGACCGGGCAACATTCATCCTAAGGCTTCCTAGGTCACAGCATACAAAGGCTTGATCTACAACTCTACAACCTATCATTTAATTATGTAGCCACCTAAACATGAAATAGAATAATGGTTAATGTATTAAGAAAAGCTAAGTGCCTTAGCAAGGCAGTAATGGATATTAATGCAATACCTGAATAACTATTAGTAAGCAAATATTATTTGAGAAGATACTAGATTTCAGGGTTGAAATCTATGGATTATCTTTCTAAAAGATATCTATGCTCTTATTTTTCTCTGGAACAATCCCCTGACCTTGACTGCATGTTCTTCTTTTGTGAGATACTCAGTCAAAAATGAAAATTGACTATAGAAATTGTCTCATCGTTCTCTAATCCCATTGCATTTTTTATGATTGGCCAGAGAAGAAACACAGCGAGGTTTCTTAAATCTGTGCCAGATGATATTCCATTTAGTACAGGAATTTTGAGATTATGAACACGGTTCTGTGAAATAGCATAGAAAGGAAGGAGGGAATTGAGGAAAAAACCCTGGCCCCGGATGTTTAAAGGATATTGTTCTAAATATGAATTTCAAAAGCCCCAATGTGAATTTTACAATGATTTTGAACAAGTTAAAAAAAAAACTTATGAATGATAAACACAAAAAAGGGGTAAAAAATGATGGACTTAATCCAAATAGTGTATTTTTCCAACATGGTTTCGAAATGGTTATTAGCACTCTAGATATGAATTGGTTGCTGTTGTCTTTTATTTGGTTCTAACAGCTCCCGTTGTGATTCTTAGACTCTCTTGCCATAAGCAGTTCATTTCTGTCCCTAGTGGAAGCTGCTATAATTCTGTGCATTCTAATGGCGATGCTCAATATGTTGCTACGTGTCTGTTTATGAACTGTCTCTCTGTTCTGGAATCAGTGCCTATGATATATAACTTTGTGCATCGTTAATATTAGAAGTTCAGCACCAAGCATCATAATAAGGGTGGGAAACGTCCATTAGATAAGCCCCAAAGATTGATTTTCAGCTCTGCGTGTTAATTCCAAATACAGGAAACCTTGACTTACAAGAGTTTGCTTAGTGACAGTTCGAAGTTATGGTGACACTGAAAAAAGTGAACATTATGAAAATTTTTCACACTTACAACCATTCATACTATAACCAAGAGCCCTGGTGGCGTAGTGGTTAGAATACAATACTGCAGGCTATTTCTGCTGATTGCCGGCTACCAGCAGTTTGGCAGTTCGAGTCTCACCGGCTCAAGGTTGACTCAGCCTTCCGTCCTTCCGAGGTTGGTAAAATGAGGACCCAGATTGTTGGGGGGCAATAGGCTGACTCTCTAAACCGCTTAGAGAGGGCTGTAAAGCACTGAGAAGTGGTACATAAGTCTAAGTGCTATTGCTATTGCTACTGCATCATCCCTATGGTCACGTGATCAAAATTCAGATGCTTGGCAACTGTCTCATATTGATGATGGTTGCAGGGTTTGTGTACTATCAATATAAATATTTTATATAAAAGTGATAATGATATTACTATGATATTGGTCCTTCTGAGAATTTATGGAGCTACAGATAATCCTCCATTTACAACCATTTGTTTAATGACCGAAGTTGCAACAGTACTGAAAAAAGTGACAGGACTATTTTTCATGTTTACAACCATTGCAGAATTTCCATGGTGACATGAATTCAGATGCCTGGCAAAAGTCATAAAATGGAGCAAAACTCAATTAACAGATGTCTCACTTAAGCAAAAGAAATTTTGGGCTCAGTTGTGGTCATACGTCAAGGACTACCTGTAATTATCTTATTGAGTTAAACTGGAATTATTTCCAGTTATGTGTATACAGTACCGTAGCTTCAATATTTTACAGTAATGAACTTAAATTGTATTTGTTACCTCAAAAAGATTTAGCAAGAACTTAATCTTTACCAATGTATTTTTCTTTCCCCCACTCTCCCGTTAATTTTTTTTTCAGTCACACTGTCCCCCTACTTATAAAATATAGTATGTGCATATGTGAGCACCTGCATAAATGCCTGACGTTTCCAAGGGAATTCACAAAACTTCAGTTTAATTACTTAAGATCCTGACATATTTCTTTGGAAATAAAGTTGAAGATTTGCGATTAAATTTGTCACAGAAGAACAGTTCCCTAAGTTTGGCTTTTCTGAAGATTGTAAAAGCAATACGATTTAAAAAGAAATATTAAATATTATGATGTATGAACAGATAGGCATTTGCACCTGTGTGAGTAGAGATCTATTAGGAACTATAAATCTTTGCCATAGCAGATTTTGTTATGTTGGTTCAACGGTACGAATAATTTCTTAGGATGGTAATTCAGTTAAGTTCATGTCTAGTGTGGGAAAATATGATAGAATTTTGGAGATGAGTCAGTCTTCCACAAATGTTTCCTGTAAAAAAAAATTGTCCTAAATTGTTTCCCTCTGTATACATGCTGACACACATGAAGAATGGTCTTTTTGGAGATGGGGGAGGAAGGCAATTCTGCACACATGCCAGAGATAATTGAAGATTTACTAAATCTATCTAGCTTCTGGATGTTTAAAAATATATAGATAAAAGTATGAAGAATGCCCATTGGATGATTTAAGACACAAATACAATTAAACTATTATTCTGATTTTGCTGCATGCACATTAAGACAAATACACACAAAAAGTTTTGCATAATGTTGGGGAGGGTGATTCCTTTACATTCCTGTTCAAACTTTCGCCTGCTTTCTGATGCAGTTTGTTGCCCAACATCTGGACTCCACTCAGCATCCCAGAAATGGCTGCATTTCATTGGTGAGATGATTCTGGTATGTATGCTGTGGCTCTTGGAGAATCAGTTGAATGTAACTTGTCAGGAATGTTCTGAACTGTCGGAGAAAAAAAAATGGTTTTATTAAATTGCTAACTCTTTTCTGCAGAATCCTATTGAGATGAATTTTTCATTCTCTATGTTATAACAATAAATTTCCTGTATTTTGCACAGTTAAATTCTTGGAAAGGAGAAGATATCAGAATCCAGGTAAATGGAGAATTCAAACAAATGTCTACAGTCTTTGTAAGTAAAACATCATCATTAACATAAGTAAGTCAAGTTTATTAAGTAGATATTTCTAATGCAGGATCATAGTTGTCTAATGGAAACACTCTAATGTCCTTTATCCCTGAGTGGTTCTAGTGAAAAGGGTTTGCAAATTCTTGGAGGACCAAAAAAACATCCATCATTGAGACAAAAATCCAATATTTGCCGTAAATGCATTTGTGTGCACAGTTATGAATATGAAAAATATGAAAAGGTAGAGCTCATGTTGTGATGTCACAATGCACAATGCATCATTGCAATGAGGAATGACTACCTATTACCCCACTGGTGTACAAACCTCTGCTGAGAATAATCACTGCCATTTATTCCAGTAATATCCGAAATTCAGTATCATACATTGAATCAATAGTGGGGTGTCTTGTCCACCTGAAAATAGTTTGATCCTGTAGTGAAAGATCTCTTTCTCCCCTATGTTTTTCTCGAAAATATAGAGAAGATATAAAAGGAACCACATGAATCAACCCCCAAAATAGGCTTTGTGGTGGAAACAGCTTCATGCATTTCAAAATGATCTTATTTTTTCCAGATCTCAAACAATCACACTATACATAAGTCATTATATGGGCAGTGGTGGGATTCAGCCGGTTCGCACCACTTCGGCAGAACCGGTAGCTAATTTTTTGTTGCCCAAGTCCAGAATGGACTTTCAGAAGCGGCATCCACACAGAGAACCGGTTGTTCACATATTTGAATCCCACCACTGTATATGGGGTTTATGTTGTGTTACAGACCGAACAATACGCTGTTTCTCAGTCCCCGCTTGGAGTGCTTACTGAGGATCAGAGTGCGTGTTTCACAGCAAAATATTACTTAATGTTAGAGGCTTTTTTACAGCACCTGATGAGCTTAGTTTCTATTTCTTCAGTCTATCAAATAGTTAATGTCCAGACTTAGGAAAAGTCATGAGATGTTCATTTGAAAACAGAAAGAACAACTACTTCTTTAGTGCAAACTTGATGCTAAGGGTCTAGTGTTCCAAGAAAGTAAAATAAATAATACATAACAATTAGCAAACTTTGATACCACCTACTAGTTTCAAAGTTCTGAGCCTTAATTTTCAATTTATTTTTATACCAGTATACAGTATGCATAATCTTACCCAATTCAGAGCACAACTGGGAGAAGCTGAGGAAGTTGTTACATTTTCTGTGTTGATTTCTTTTTCTGAATTATGTGGAAAGGTGTGCATGCATGTTCCATATGTGTTTTTTCTTGGAATTGACTTCAAAAAGTTCTAACAAGGTCTGCAAACAGGGGGAAAAAAACAGTGAGAAACACCTGCTTCAAAGCACTTTGCCAAAAAATTTTCAGAGGGCTTAGCCCACAGAGATTCTGGATTAAGCTGTTAACAGAGAAACTCCCGACATAGCGTGGGATTTGCCTTAGCTCCCATTATTAAATGCAGCTACCAATACACCAGTACCTGATAGCATCTCTTGTCTTAAAAGGCTGGTATTTAGTAATGGTTAATGATTTTTTTCTTTTCCAAAGGTCTCCTGACATCTAGATTATAATGAATATGCTTAAAAGCAAAACATTTGATTGCAAACATTTTAAAGAATATAGGTGAAGAACATATGGACTTGGACCGCTAGAACAAAAAATGAAAATGAAAATCCATCATCATAGGCATCCCTTGAGTATTGGTACCTGATATGGCCAAGAATTTGAAAGTTATTTGCTCTGCAGAACTGGGACTGACTTAAAATGCAACATTGCCTTAAAAGGATACAAGAGTGCCATCTTTAATGCCACAGAAGGCCGCTGTTTGAAAAATATGGGATCTCTGCCTTGCCTAATCCCATGAGTAAAGTAAGAGCTGCTGGGGATTTTCAACATCCCAAGCAAGCTGTTGAATCTAGTTCAAAACCCAACTTTTCAATAATGATTGAGAATGCTTGCTCTCTCTGTTTCCTATTGGAAAGGAAAGATATGGCATATCTCTTTGCTCTTCTAAAGCTGGATGGAACAAAGCAAGATTAAAGCAGCTAGAAGAAAAGTTAGATCATATTTAATTAACGGCACAGGGGCAGAATTTATTCCATTCACATTTTGATGCAAACTTATTTGATTCACATTCTGTAAACCCATATACAAGCTAGAGCACAGTAGTATGCTAATACATACAGTTTACTAAATTTTGTAATGCAGCCCATAGCATTATATATACATCATCTATATATACATATATTGTACATACATATAGTCAATCCACTCTTATTAGAAGCAGCTCATATAAATATTACAGAAATAGAGATACAAAATTATTATGGGAGGTATGTGCATGGAAATGTACATATTTTCATAATAATCTTTTAAATAAGCAGAACTTAAAGCTGGAAAAATGAGAAACTGAATACGATTTCCAATTCTTTAATGGAGGAAAAAAATGTGGGAAAATTATAAAAAATATTTTTAGAACTCCAAAGTTTAAATCAGAAGAAATGTGGTTTTGAGCTACACCTCAATAGCTTATGTCTATTTGCTTCCTTGGTACTGATCTCTAGCTGGATTAGGCAAAGTATATCTGTGGTTTATAACAGCAGTACTGGATGACAGTATTGGAATAAAAAAAAAACCTGAAATAAATTTAGTCTTTAGAGTGGCTTGTCAAAGAGTGTCTTATTTCGGCACAGAAGTATTAAAAAGAGACTGTGTATAGTTTTTTGGATTCAGATCTGTAACTTATCTGTTCTCATATGGGCCTTTCGTTAATATAAGCAAAAGCTAACAAATGCTTGAACTATTTGAATTAAAGAGATCATCTAACTATATTCATAAAGCTCTTCGGAGCAATTAGACTTTAAATTCTATGGAAGATTGATGCACTATTATTACATCTTATTAATCTTATGACTTGCGTGCGATACTAAATAAATGACAGATTTGTACACTCCTGATGAAGTTTAGAGGTTATGAAGATACATACATTTCCATCAAAGCCTATAAAATGTATGGACTGGTTATGGACTACAATATGATTCTTGTCTTGTCTTATAAAAAATATATGATATGCAATAATTCTCTGCAGTCTGTAAGAAGGAATATACTTGTACAATATACTTGTAGTGAAATCCTACTTTGTAAAAGAGGCTGATGTGGCAGACCAAGAGTGTTATCCAACTGGTGTGGTCCTATTCAGGAAAACTAGTCGTTAAATGGTTGCACATACTACAACTAAGCCAAATTTCACATTTTTTCTGCTTATTCAGACAAAGCAGGAAGGAAAGTCTGGAGACAAATCAATTTTTCCATCCAGAGCCCTAACAAAAATCATATTCTAGGCTTTTTTTGGGGAAAAAAGAATGTATGTCTTAGTGATGATTGTACTAAAAACATTGGGACCTGAAGAGTTAGTGAAGAATTTAACTTCCACTGATTCCTTTTTTAAATAGAATTTAATGTAAGGTTGAAAGTTTCTCATAAATGTATACAGGCAGTATACAACCACAATTGAACCCAAAATTTCTGTTGTTAAGTGAGACATTTGTTAAATGGGTTTTGCCCCATTTTATGACCTCTCTGTCCACAGTTGTTAAGTAAATCATCACAGTTGATAAATTAGTCACATGGTTGTTAAATGAATCTGCCTATTGATTTTGCTTGTCGGAAGGTTGCAAAAGGTAATCAGATGACCTTGGGACACAGCAACTGTCATAAATATGAACCAGTTGCCAAGCATCTGAATTTGGATCACATGATCATGGGGATGCTGCAAAGGTCATAAGTATGAAAAATGGTCATAAGTCACATTTTTCAGTGCCCTTGTAACTTTGAATGGTCACTAAAT
>NW_015386402.1:992957-994630 GCF_001527695.2 Protobothrops mucrosquamatus | reverse complement strand
GACTCTGGGCTGGGATGCTGAGAGTGCGGGGCTTCGCTGGCGGCCGGTGCTGGGGGTGCCGAGGGCGCTGAGCCCGTTGGCGGCCCGCTGGCGGCCGGGCGGAAGAAGATCGGGTGGAGGATGCGGCCCGGCGGCCTAGATGCGGCCTGGCGGCCTGGCGGCCTGGCGGCTCGGCAGTGAACTCAGCCCGAGGGCAGGGTCGGAGAACTGGCGACCGGTGGGGGTTTGGGCGGCTTGGAGCGGCTCGGAGCTTTGTAGGATCGAGCGGCGTTGGAGCCCTGGAGGAGCAGCGGCCGAGTGGCCAAGCGGCGGCCGAACAGCCCGGAGGACTGGCGGCCGGGCGGCCGGACGGACCGGGAGGATCGGCGGCCGGGCCGGGCGGTCCCGGAGGATCGGGGGCCAGGCGGCCCGGAGGATTGACGACCGGGCCGGACGGCCCTGGAGGACTGTGGCCGGGTACTTTGGAGGATTGGTGGCCGGGCGGCCAGACGGCCGGAGGGGATCGACGGCCGGGCGGTCCTGGCGGCCATGGCGGATTGCGACCCGGCGGCCTGGAAAATCTGGATGCGGCCCGGCAGCCTGGAAAACCTGGCCTGGCCGGCAGCCTGGAAGGCCTGGAAGACCTGGAGGCGGCTTGATGGAAGAAGGGTAGGCCTTTTTGGCTGGATGGTGGGGGGGTGGGATGGGGTTTGGTGGGGGGAGAGGGGCTGCTTAAGTCTGCCCTTGCCCCCCCCGCCATTGCCCATTCCACCATCCCCACCCATACCATCATTCCCACCATTTGCACCACTCCACCCCACTGTCAGGACGAACGATAAGGACATCTACTGCTGCCACTCCCTGCCCCACCTTCCATTTGTCTCAGCCCCCTGAACTAAACCAACATCTAGGAGGACTGTTTTTCCCCTGTCTTGGCTTTTCTGCTGTGGGACTCTGGACTCTGGACTCTGTGAACGGACTGGGATGTACCTCAGGTCAGAGCTGCTGGCCCTGCGCGATTCCCCCCTCGCGCAGGTATGGCCCAGTTTAATCTTAGGGGCCTGCCTCGATGACGGGGAATGGAGCCCCGAGAGGTGGTATGCAGCAAAAAAAAGAGACCTAAAGAAGTTGAAATTGA
Source organism: Protobothrops mucrosquamatus (assembly GCF_001527695.2). NCBI lineage: Eukaryota > Metazoa > Chordata > Lepidosauria > Squamata > Viperidae > Protobothrops > Protobothrops mucrosquamatus. The sequence continues at coordinate 993,513 of NW_015386402.1, read as the reverse complement.
GGGCATTTTTAAAGGGGTGTTTTAATAAATTTTTAAGGGGCTCGGGGTTTTTAGGGGGTTCGGGGTTGGCCCGAGGGGACTTGGGGGAGCCCTCTCTGAGGCCGGGGCCAGTCCAGTCTGGGGGGCGCGGAGTGGTGAGGGAGGAGACTGGGGGATTAATAGAGGGTGGTGTGATTAGTACGATCAGTGGGAGGGGCAGATATGGCGGGAGCAGAGGACCATATCGGGTTTTGGGAGCACGCACACGCTGCTTACAAGCTTGTGGATGCTCCGATCTTCAGGGCTCTACTCGATTCCCTGGGACCTCAGATCCTCGGGCCCGGGACCATCGGCTGATGTTGTGCAACGCCAGGTCCATAGTAAATAAGGCCCCCCTCATTCAAGAGCTGATTCAAGAGGGGGGAGCGGACCTGGCAGGTATCACCGAGACCTGGTTGGGCATGGAAGGGGGAGTTCCCCTTGTTGATCTATGCCCACCAGGTTTCCAGGCATTCCATCGGCTGAGAGCCCGGGGTAGGGGCGGTGGGGTGGCGGTCATTATAAGGGAGAGCCTGTG
>NW_015386402.1:981674-990610 GCF_001527695.2 Protobothrops mucrosquamatus | reverse complement strand
TTCCAACAAGCGGGACTGGCCTAGGGCAATTTTTAGAGGGGTTTTAATCATATTTTAATTAGACAATATTTAAATATTTCTTCTTAATTAATTTTAATTTTGTAATTGTTATTGGTGTATTTTTAGTCGATTGTCAGCCGCCCTGAGTCCGCAAGGAGAAGGGCGGGATATAAATTCAATAAATAAAATAAATAAATAATAAATAATAAATAAAAAAAAGAGGGCCAAGTTAAAAAAAGAGGGCCAAATTCTTGAACTTTTTATTATCAAGAAATGCCTTTTGTTCCATTCTTTATACTGAAGATTTTTTTCCTGTCCACCTTACATCCCAAAATCTCAGCATTTCTCAAGGGTTTCAATTTAACTATGGTTAAATTGTATTATTTAGATAGGACTCCTGAATTTATGATAAGAACATAATGAAAAGAGTCACTCAATGTGATTTGAAATGTTAGTGCTTCATTGCAGCCCAGAACTTGCCTGCAAATCCCTATCTTATGGGCATTGTTGTTTTATTTTTAATTATTTCACTAGCTATATTTTATTTTTAATTATTTCACTTGAAATAATACAGCTTTTAAAAGAATGGAAATCCTGATGATTAACTACTTTGATGATTTACTAATAAGTTGAATTATTGTCAGAACCTAGTATTTCCTAATTTTGACAACATCTCTCCGGCAGACCAATGCTGTTTTGGTATGGGACATAGAATTATTTGCTGGTTTAAATTAACATTGCAAATTTTGATTTATGGTTTAGATTTTTATATGGACCCTGAGTTGATCATTGTTGAAACAATTCAATGAAGGGGGGAAATAAAGTTCTTTGTTTACACTTTTCAGGGCCATGTAATAATTAACAGACTTGCAGACTTTGCAGCTCAGTTTGTGTCAATCAAAGTCTCTCCTAAATCTCTGCAAGCAATGAGAGTGTATTGTCACATCACACTTTATAAAATTATGTTCTTTGTCAAATGGGTGACTTCTTAAGAAAAAGAAGAATTTTCCTGACTCACTTACACTGTTGGTGAAAATCACTGAGAAAAATTCTTAAAACTATGCAATTATAATAATAAATCAATTCTGTGTGTCATTTCTGCTTTTTGCTATTAATAAATTAACCATGTAACATTGTTCAAAATTATGTCAGTTACGCATATAATAATCTTTTAAATTAATGAAGTGATGAAGCAGTTTGATGACACCCATGATTTACAGGGCTGCTTTTAGCTAATGTTAAAAGCCTTTCATTTAATAAATTGTCCCCTTGAGAAATTACCAAAAATGAATATTTTGTATGCTAAATGTTTCAAGGTTTATACTTTTGCAATATATTAACAAATGACAAGGGAAAGCATTTTTCAAAATATATCTTCTTTTACATATATTTAATTGAAATTAATTAGTATATTACTTTAGAAGGAAATGATAAGTGAGAAGGATACAGGGTCATTTATGAGAATTTCTTACAGCAATAAAACACAATTTAAACAATGGAATTAATCATGTCCTTTAAAACATTTTATGATAGATTAGGAATTATTTCAAGAGTTTTGATTAAACAGACATATCCAATGGTGTATATGTATATGTGTTTGTAGGAGAGAGAGATGAGAGAAAACCCCTCCTAACTATTCTCCTGTAATTAATATTTCCCTCATTTAATTATGCTGGAATATGTTCCTACTGAATATTTACAAAGCTTTAAGCACAATTGGAAGCGCAGCTGATTAGTCATTATGCTTTGACTTCTGTGCAATGCTATTTGTGACTACTTAATTTTTCTCTACTTTCTGTGTCTATAGTAATAAACTTTACTAGCTCCTTCTTGGCCTCAAATAAGACCAATTGGGATTGAAGATGTCATATATACACATTTATCACTTCTCTATTATACTATTCTTTTCCTATTTAAGTTCACTAGATAAATTCTATGCAGGATTGCTTGGAGAAAAATTGTACTTCTTTGTGAGAAGCACCTTGGTACCTCTCCATCTCAAACAGCCAAATATGAGTATGAGTATTCGTCCTATCCTATACTCAGAAAATCTTTCAAGTGGATACTAAACAAAGCAAGTGCACTGAAAAAGATTAAGAAATATCAACAATCTTAGAGGTGTATAATTATAGTGACCATACATCCTTTTTTTTGTAAAGGACATTCCATTATGTCAGAAAGTTGTCCTTTAAATTGATTTATTTTTCAAAGAACTCACTTTTGCACTTCCTTTTAGCCATTTAACTTTTACTGCACAAATGCACAAACTTTTATATTCAAGTGAAAAATAGAAAAATTGAGTTGTCTTTTTGAACTAGATTTATATACACTGTTGATTTTACGTATTTTTATTAGAATATGTGTTTTTATAAAGCTTGTCTTGGTTTTGCTCTTTAATTTTCCTTTGTAAAGGAAAGTTATAAACATAAAAACATTAGGATATTTTATTCTTAAGACCTCTTCAGATCTGCTCCTTTTTCAGGGTTATTCTTTATTTTTTCCAAGTAAGTATAATTTCCACATGTGTAATGCATTCTAACCAATTACCTCTTGCCCGTTTATCTTTTTGAGAAGAATTTTTCAAACCTAACAACCAAGGGTAGATGTAATTTTGTTGTGTGAATGTGAGTCCTTGTGAGTTTCTTATTTAATGCTTTGTGATACTAGAAGGTGTTCTTGTGTCCCTATTATCAAAAGCTAGCATATAAAACACTGCCCATTTTGAATCCTCTCTTAAACTGAGTAAAATGAAGCTAATAGCTTGAATGAAACCAAGGGCCTAAGTTTTTGTTATATTTTTGCTATGAGGGAAATAAATGGTTGTGATCAACGGGTGTTAGCATCTCATTCATTCCTTTTTAAGCAGGTGAATGATGAACAATCAATGTGCATTGTAAGTAAGTAGCTCATGTAGTGGTTCATCAAAATGATAAATTTTTGCAGCATTCCATTTGTAGATAATTTTTGCTCCTTAAATGAAATCAATTTGTTAAAAGGGTATCCTAAGAAGAAACAATTAAAGAATGAAAAATGAAAATAAATGGGACACACATTAAACCTGCTTGTGAGATTTCCATATTTTCGAGAATGAGACAGATAGATAGGCGTGTACTGTACTTTGGGAAAAATTATAGTCTAGTAACCCATGAGACATCATATTTGTTTTATCAGTAATGTCTTTGTACAGTCCATCTTTGTTCTTATGCAGGTTTGTATTACAGACAATTTGTTGCTTTACAATTATTGCTATGTGAATTTTAATAAGCATAACATCCACAACAAATCACCTGTGAATATTTTAACAACTGGTCATCTAATGTCAACCTTCACAAAAAAATAAAAATAAAACACCTACCGCTACTACCACCACAGAGGACAAGTATATATTTCTTTTCATTGTTCTGTTATTCCTAAATACATGTGCCCCAAAACTGTGAACTTTGAGGACTTCAGGAGAAACAATAGCCATATCTTTCTGTGAAAGCAGACAGTATCTGGAAAAAAGGCTATTCGGATTACCATAAATGTAATAAGATAAAAATGTGTTTTCTTTTCTAGCTCACTCTCCATAAATAAATGTGAAGGGAAAAGCTTCACTTTTTGACAAATAATTAACCATAGCAGAGAGCTTAACCTTTTTCTCCAAAGGAAAGGGCTTAAAACTTAAATTCTGGTAAGGAAAAACACCCATTTGGTTTGATTTTCCCAACTTCCTATTGCCCTTGTTATAAATCAGACATTATCCACAAGGTATCCAAGGCATGGAATTACTCCAAATGGCACCTTTACTTCTTAACTGAAGATGAAATTTTAAAATGCCCCAAATTTCACTGATCATTAAATATATCAGAAGGTATGGGAACCTTTCATGATTTGGCCATTTATTTATTAATGGGAGGAGTGGAAACTGGGCCATTGCATAAGATTGCAAGATAGCATCTGAGATCTAAACATTTTACCTATCCCTTTATAAAGATAGAGCAAGTAGAATATTTCACAATAAAATTCTCTTCATGTGGTGGAGATGCTAGAATCTCATGTACTGTACAAGTCCAGCCTAAAATACAGGACTCTACCATGTTTTGTTCTGACATGCTCTGGATTTTCACTTGTTAAGTCCTTCCTCTACAAAAAGGACATATGTTGGCATGCCCAGACTAAAATCTACCTGAATCTACTTTCCAGACAGATTTTCCTATGACAGAGATTTATATTAAACAAGTACTGTTAGAATCATCTAGAGCAGGGATGGCAAACCTTTTAGAGACCGAGTGCCCAAACTGCAACCAAAACCCACTTATTTATCTCCGGGGGCCGGGTGGGCATGGCTGCAGTGGTCATGGCAGACTGAGTGGGCATGGCCAGGGTGAGTGTGGCAACCTTGATGTTGTTTGTGGTGGGAGCTGGGCAGGGTTGGGGGAATTCCAGAGGGTCTCTGGTGGGGGGGGCAGCTGGGTGAACCGGTTGTTAAATTATTTGAAACCCACCACTGGTCACTTCCAAAGGCCATGTGCTCGCTCTCTTGCTGCCCACCATCGCTTCCAAAGGCCTCTCACTCATTCTTCTGCCAAAATCTGCTCCTTTTATAGGTTCCCTTCTCCCTGCCCAGCTCTTGCAGTTGTTCCCAGACTCTGTGTGTATGGAGAGGGAGAGGGGAGCAGCCCGGGCCCACGTCCCTCTGTCTGGGGCGATGGTATGTGTGCCCACAGAGAGGGCTCTTAGTGCCACCTCTGGCATGCGTGCCATAGGTTTGCCACCACTGATCTACAGGTATCTGATCAGTCATCCAAGGCATTGATTGCTCAGACTGAAATTTCTCCAATACCCTTCAAAAAACGCTATTGGATCAGTCTGTCTTGTCTTCTAGAGAATGGTGGAGAGGAAAGGAAAGACTAGTCAAGGAGTCCAAGGAATTGCTCTGTAAGTATAATCAAATAATTAATTTCCTAATATGTTCAAGTAGTTAAGTCTGATCAATTTGAATTAGTAATCTCTAGGTTTTGTTTTAATTTAAATTGCTGATGATAATTTTTTTACTCCTCTCTATTGGACTATTTAATAAATGTATTGATTTAGTTGATTTATTCTTTTTGCCTAGTCTGCAGAGCAGTTTTATTCATGTGGCAGACCTTATTCTTAAGGACAGAAAAGGAATGCTCTGGAAAACGGATCCTAAAGTATCAGCTTTGGGCCTGGATTCTTATGTTTTCAAGCTGAAATTTAGTAATTACTGTAAATCACAAACGTGATTGCAGCATATCCCAAATGTATAACAAAATTGTCCTGGCATCCTATTTTACAGGATTAGAAAGGCAGACACCTCCCAGGGCAGTCATAATTACACAGTGAGCTTCTGGGATTGAAATGTTCCCACAGTAAGGATCTGACACAGAATCAAAATGACATTGGTTAACCAGAATTATTGCAAAGCAAGTTGAGAAATTTCCACGAATGCTGCAGTACTGAATCAGGTACAATGATATACTAATTGGTAGCAAACCAAACACAAGGAAATTAGAATATTAGTTCTTACACTAGATCTCTTAGAAGGGTGACAGAATCAAATCAAAAGCCAAGGGGAAAAGAAACCATAAATTAATGTGTATAAATCAATTAATTATTTATTAAACAGTATGTTGCACATAATTATTTCAGGATCATCAAAAATGAAGCGATTGTCAAAACTATATTTTACATCACTTCCCGTGAGTCTAAAAATATTGGAAAGTACCTGACATTAGAATGGTTACATTATTATTTAGACCAATTTTGCAATATTATTCTTGCCCCAGTTTTAAAACATGGCCAGAGTAATTAACTGAGAGCTACTATTAATAATATTGTTTATAGTGGATTTTGCACTGATTATAAACCTTATGAAGAGAGAAAATTGCAGTGTATTAAAATAAAGAATGAAGAGGAGATAAAACAAATCTCTTGAGAACATTCGCTATAGAAATTTAATGAAGAAATAAATTTAATTGTAACTTTCTAAATAACAAAAAATGAAGGGGGAATATATTTTTATTACAGCTTAAGACCTCCAAATGACATGAAATTTGGGGGCTGGAAAAGAATGTAGTATATATTTGACAATGCACCATTTTGTTTCAATTAGATGCAGCATATTTTCTAAGAGTGAAAAAGCAAAGACATCGTATATCTTAAAAGTTCAGCAAACTCTGAGCTGCCGAGATATCACCAAATTGTCATGAGTTCAAAGCAACATAAAAGCAAAGAAACCACACAGCAGCCTTCTAGTGCCCTCCAGATGAGTTAAAATACAACTTCTATAATATGCTCCCAGGATGAAAGTTGTCATCAGGGCAAGACCAAGACATTTGCTCCAGAAGTGAAGACTAGTTTTGTTCCCACATCTAAAGCCATCCAGACTGATAATTGAATCTTATTTCAAAAGTGGCAACAGTAGAACATCTTTCACAATAACTGCAGGCCAAAAAAAAAAAAAAAGTTTAGCAGCCAGCCAACTCTGTCTTTCAAGACTTCACTGACACTCCTCCCAAACAGATACCTGGTGTCTACTGTGTGAAGTGACTACCTCATTCTGCATAATAGACCAGCCCAGAAGTACTAAGATGGGAAAACCTGTCATGTTCTGTTGCCTTAAGCTAATTTTGCACTAATCAATTAGCTCTCGTTACCTTGTTTTCTATTTTGAAATAATTTCATCTGTGTTCTATTATGCATAGGCGTTACTCTTCAATGCTAAAATATTCACTATGGGAAATTGTACATAAAGGTTTGTCGATGCACCAAGAGCAAGGTTTTGTGCAAATCTTTAATATTGGCATAGCTCACCCATCCATTGGTTTTGGTACCAGTGGTTCTGGTAAAATCTTTCAGCTCTGAATCAGTGTCAAGCTTCCTGTGAAGACCTAAATATATGGAGGAAGAGGAACAGTAATCAAATTATATATCTCCCTGAAACATGTCATGTTTTTAAAAAGATAATGAAGAAATATGGATGTAGGAGTTTACAATTTTCTCTAAAATTATTTTCCAATGTGATATGGGAGAGCACAAAATTGTGGCATTTCTCCTCCTGCAACTTTGACTGGGGGCATTTTCAGAATAATTGACTTTAGGCAGACACCTAAGCAATATTGAGGTATCCATTTATATTTCCTGTTTTCTTATTCATCCTTATTTTACAAGTTTAAAAGCAGTCAAATCAATATTTTTTTTAAAAAAAACATATCTATAAGGATTACCTTGTTTTCTTCTATCTACTATACAATAGAAAGCAGTAGAAATTGTAATATATTTTATAGGCAATATGCTTGATCATAAAAAAAAGATCTTTGGACTACCTGGTTTCTGTTATATGTTGAGCACTGCTGCCTGGCAAACTTGCTGAGCACTGAATTATGAAACAGCAAAGATAGCTGAAATCCATCTTACCAGCGTAAGAAGTGGTCCATCCCAAGGTCAGTATTAATCATTCTTACCCAATCCATCCCACAATGTTGCAAAAAGCAGCAATCTTTGAGGCCCTAAAAAATAAGGCCATGGATGAACCTCAGCAAAGACCCAAGGAGAGAAGTGAATGGATTTCAGTTGCCATACCTGTCCTGGTGTGTGTTCCATTATTAACATGGTCATATTAAGGAGGAATTATAGAAATGGTTATGAATGTCCTTCCATGTGTAGATATACCTTGCCTTGGCCACATTTCATATTGACAAATTGCAATCCACTGGGCTATACATGGCTGAAGTTACTTGCAACCTGCACAGCATCTTTTTCAGATGTCAACCTACTTGGGTTTTTTTTGGGGGGGGGTGTTGCCTCAGTGTGCCAGATGATTATATTTAAAATGGCAAACAAACAAATACATGGCACAATTCAGCTGTGATGAATATTTAAAAGCTTCACTTGTTTCAGTGAAGAATAAAAGAATATCCAATTTCCACAAAGTAAGCTTTTCTAGATATTAAAGACTAGCCAGACAGTTACTAAAGTTTTATCATTTGATGCAATGTTCAAAATTCTGATGACCCTGAAGTTAAAAACTAACTGCTGGTTGGGTTGCCTTGTAGCCATTTAGATGGCTATTGTCTTAAGCGGTTTTTGTGCCATATAGACAGGATTTACAAATCTAGCTTCAGTTCTGAGCAATTAGAAATGTACATCTATAACCATGCATTTAAACAATAATATGCAATAAAGCATGGAGGGGCTATATAATATACTTCAATGATAGTGTGTTTTTCAACTCTTTTTAAAATGTTGGATATCAATGGACAGTCAGTTTGGTGTAGTGGCTAAGGTACTGTCCTAGAAACCAGGAGGCTGTAAGTTCGAGTCCTGCTTAGGATGAAAGCTGATTGGTGAACTTTGGACCAGTCACTCTCTCAGCCCAACAATTTCGCAAGTCTCCTTATTTGTGAATAGTTTAGAAGGGTAGAGAAGCTTTAATGGGGAGAAAAAAAGGAGGAGGAAGGATTTTAGGTATGTTCACCACCTTGACTTACTTAGAGAATAATAAAAAAAAAATAAAAAAAATACCTGAGATCAAATTTGATTTTCAGTCAACTGCAAATATTTAAAAAGATAACATCTATTTCCTATTATATTTCCCCAATCTAGAACCTAAGAACTGTAATCTCTGATCCTAATTTATTTCCCTGGATTCATTGATCAGCAAAATATTGGGATCACATAAAGCTGACTCTGTTTGCAAAAGATACATACTCTTCATCACAATATGCTAATAATATTTTTAAAAAATTAGCTGAAGTTTGTAGAACTGCCTCTAAGTGGATATAGCATAGTGATCCATAACAATACCAAAGTGAATACCCAGAAGTATATCTATAATACCAAAGAAGCTGGAATGCTTGTTTTGGAAGCTGCCAAGTTCCACATCCCATCTGATTTTATTTATTGAGGCTCTTTGCATTAAATATAAATAA
>NW_015386402.1:960325-981555 GCF_001527695.2 Protobothrops mucrosquamatus | reverse complement strand
ACTCCTGGACATTTTTCTTCTTCTAACAGATTTATCAGGTTAACCATTTTGTGGTGAGTATCAATAACATATTCTCAAAGTTCCAAATATGCCTACTAGCCTCAAAGGTTTGGGATGTCTGCTCTATGTTAGTCATTTTTATTGTATGAGAAACCTTATACCAAGATCAACCACTACCAATGTACAGAACTGATGTGATAGATGCAATTCACACATACACACACACACCATCAATTGATTATTAATATTTATGGTTACATCGATGCCCAGTTTTCACTAGTGCACGAGCATAAAACATTATGTCCAAGAAATTTGTTGAGCTTCCTATACCTTCAGTCATAATATTTTGCACACAGATATCTGAACTGAATTTTTCATCACTAGGTTGGTTTTGTTTTTAGCCTATAGCCCATCTTTAAAAGCTAGTCAGTACCTATCCCTTTTGATATACCTCACAGTGAATGATTGAGACTTCAAAAACAAAGTTTAGTTTGTTATAATAGCCCAGAAAATCCTAATCTAAAACAGATGTACTATAGGATTTCAGTGCAGTCTGTTACTGTGTGCTAGTAATATTAGCATGTGAGAAGCCACATTTGCCAAGCGATAGATCACATGAAGTTAATAAGCATCACTGCAATGAATCCAACCTTTTCTCTCCCCCAACCACCAAACATCTTTTTGAAAAAGAAACAAGAACGGACCTGTGTTGATCCAAATTTTACTTCCCCCACTGTTGTATTTTATACCTGTATGCTAGAAATCAGCTGGAATACATCCAATCAGGTTATTTCAGCTATTGATGGGTTATTCAAATGTCCTTCTCTAGCAATACTCTAGCTGTTTTAAAATACCATATGTGAAAGAGAGAGTTATCTTTAAAGAATTTGGCAAACAATCAAAACTTTGACATTTCTTTATGTCACAGTGGCCTCCCTACAAGCAACACTGACAGGAATTTCTTCAAGGTTCAAGAGATGCTAAATATTAGATAATTAATCCTGGGTTTCACAGTGATTGGCTATTTCTGAACTTCTTTCTGCTTGAATTGTTAATAAACAGAGTCATCAGAAAAACAGAATAAATTCTGTTCTTTGGGCTAGCTGCAGGATGATTTTAATCATATGCCAGACACTGGACCTACATGCTTTTTAAAGGTTTGCAAATCAGGCAGATGAATGAATTTGCAAGATAATTTAAAAGTTACTTTTTAGTTTGAATGATGACTTTATTTAAAAATAGTTATATCTATAAAAAGCATAAATGTGAAGCTGCAAAACTCCAACAAACCTTCAAATCACTGCAAAGTCAGCCAATTTGATTAGAAAGATGCATTAAAACAATTTGAAAATTGATTTGAAGGAATGAGTCAAAATAATTATCATTGAATAGAAGCTTTGCATAATTCTTATGTTTATCTCATTTTTAAGGAGTATAAAGGAGAGCCCTGTACACAGTGTAATAATATGAGCTCATTAATTTTCGAGTTAAGAATTATAGATAAGTATAATTTGTGCAATGAAAATCTTACCAACCATACGACACGATTAGCAATTTGGCCTACTTTATAAGTCCATTTGTCACAAGCATAAACATGGAAAGAGAACAAAAGTCTGGAAATCTTGCTTTAAAGACCCTTCTGCTTTTTGAAAAAGCCAGGATGTATTGTAGACTCCCCACTGGAAGTCTGGGTCTGTACTTAAACAGTAATATAAACAATGAGTTGCAACTAAACCATAGAGAAGGATGGATCTCATCCATTTGTCTCAAATTAGATAACATTCTGGCTATACTATATCACTATTTACCAAGCCATATCTCTTTAAATAGCTTTATTAACAAGGGATTAGTTTTCTTAAAAAGCAATTCAGAAAATAAAAAGCCATAGATAAAATATGAAAGAAACCCAGTAAAACCTCTCCACAAGCATGCCAAAAAATGGAAAATGAGAGTAACAGGAGAAGATAAATAAGCATGGAGGTGGGGGAACCTGAACGTGTTTTGGAAACATTTGAAATCCTTAATTACAAACTTGTGAAATCACTTAATGTGTACAACATTTGTGCCTTGTGAAATTCAGAAACTGAAAAACAGTATATATAATGCAGAAGAATGATACAGACCAATAACACGAAAGTAACATTTTGAATGCCTGTAAGAAAGTACATTTCCAAATGATAGAATACATTGGGTTTATTTTTTTCTGAGGCATTAATGGCTTCTATTCAATAAGGAGAGGAGAGGAGAGGAGAGGAGAGGAGAGGAGAGACCTGGGAATTTCCGGATGATTGCCTTATGGATAGAAGGATTGGTTAGAATATCTAATGCCAATCATGCTACTCATTTTGTGGGGTAAGCAATATTATGCAGAGCAGTAGCAAAATCTGACTATGGCACTAAAAGTACAACTACAATTGAGTCCAAAATTTCCATTGCTAAACTAAACAGTTGTTAAGTGAGTTTGCTCCATTTTATGACCTTTCTTGCAAAAGTTGTTAAGTAAATCACTGCAGTTATTAAGTTGGTAACACAGTTGTTAAGTGAATTTGGCTTCCCCATTGACTTTTTATCAGAAGGTCACAAAAGGTAATCACATGACCCCAGGACACTGCAACCATCATACAGTAAATACAGGCCAGTTGCCAAGCATCTGAATTTTGATCACCTGACCACAGGGATACTGCAATGGTCATAAGTGTGAAAAGTGGCCATAAGTCACTTTTTTCAGGGCTGTTGAATGATCACTAAACAAATGGTCGTAAGTCAAGGATTATCTGCATCCCCTTAAATGCTCAGATGGAACAATATCATTATCACTTTTATTTGACTTAAGATATAAAATATTTATATTGAGTAGCATGCAAGCCCTATATAAAGTTGCAGTTAAGATTATCTTGGTGATATGTGTAAAATGACAACCTCACCTGCCCTACAGACTCCGAGGATTGAAAATCAGAAGATATGACAGGATTTGCACAACAACTTCATAATCATTCTTTTTGCACCCTCATCTACTGTGTGAATAGGAAGTCTGACAGGTCACGCCTCAAAGAGGACATGTGAATTCTGAGCAGCTCTGTCAATGGGAAAAAACACATTTTCCTGTATATGAATATGTAACATAGTGGGGAGAGGACAGGCATTGAATCTAACCTTGCCTCCAGTATGCTAACTTTCCATAGGCAGAGGTGACTTTGATGTAGGCTATGTTCAAAGAAATATATTTGGAGTAGTTCTCCAGTTTTAAAATATGCTTATGGGCACAAAATATATAAAGCTGCCTTGGCCAATTTCATTACAGTTACACCATGCAATTAAGTCAGCTCAGATGCAAATTGCAATAGAGAAAGAAGGTGGAATAGAGAGATATAGCCCATTTCTTAATTTCTACTGTCCTTCTCTCCCAATGCACTGATACAACTCTGTGCATTGGAAGCATACATGTAAACTAAATTAGACACATTTATTGGTGTACATATTTCTTAGCTAAGGGGCTAATTCTGTTCCCTCCAACCACTACCAGTAGGAGGCATGAAGAATGGGATCCAAAATAGGTGTTTTCTCAGTAGTCCCCCACACAAACACATTTGCTACTTTGAGGCAATAAATATGGTGGTCCCTTACTCAGGTTGTGAAGCAACAGAACAAAACCCCAGAAGATGGCAATTTTAATCGAGAATGGGAAAGCAGACATGCAAAAAGCAAATAAATAAACAAAAAAAGGAGCTAACATATAAGGATAATAATCTCCAGGGATAAACATACTTGGAGCTCCACTGGAAATTCTGACCTTTCCTTTAGGGCAGCAGGTTAATATTTGGAAGTTTCAGTCAGTCAGATAACATGGCAGAACAATCTATCAAAATAAGAACAGAGAAAGTTATGATAGGAAAAGAAAATGCATAGTAAGGATACACTGACCCACAACATGGGATTTATTAGGGCAACAAACTATCAGTTCAAATCAGGTCCTGCTGTACTTTCAAGGAGGACCTAAAGAAAACAGAAATATGGATCTGTGAACACTAAATATTCCAGTCACTGGAGTAACAATTTTAGTCCATGTTTCCTTAGTTAAGTATAGCTGAAAAATAACTGACTGATCATCCAATGACAGATTTCAAGTTTAGTATTTGCATTTAGTAAAGTGAATATAGGAAGCTAGTTTGGTGTAATAATTTAAAGCAGTAAGGTATTAACCAGAAAATAAGCTCTCTCTCTCTCTCTCTCTCTCTCTCTCTCTCTCTCTCTCTCTCTGTGTGTGTGTGTGTGTATGTGTGTGTGTGTACTTAATATACAACTTTTTGAATAGTAAATTTTATTAAATTACACTCACATTATTGTGTAATTTTATAAAATTTACTATTCAAAAGGTTGTATATTAAGTTTATGCATTAAAAAAGAATTATATGCACTTTCAGAAATCTGCTTTGATTTATAATATAAAACAGTAGTTCTATAATATAGACTTTGGAGTCCCTCATAATCTCCACTGCCCTGATGAATTAATCAAGTCCTACTGAAGTCTAACTGGGAGAAAGGACAGCAGAACTTAGAATTCCCAAAATTATACCTGTAGCTATTAATGAAAATGCAGATATCTCTGCATGCCCAACATTTTCAATTATTAAAAATAGATATAATTTTTAAAATAATGAGAGGCTAGAACATTGGAAGGCATGTTACAACTTCCAGTATAACTTTATTTCACTTGACTTAAAATCTGGTGGAATTTGTAGAAAATAAGTGATGAGTGACTGTAGCCCAGTACTTTGAGGTATGTTAAACTAGGACTAGTAAAGTATGCTGGTAGATTACAAGATATTTTGAGAATATTTTTATCAGTTTGTCTTCTGATAAATATTGTTGTATGCTCATATGTAGAGCAGCCACCATGTGTAAAACAACTAAGTGCTGCTCTTCATATAAACTGTTTTTTCATAATGTATTCCTGAAAGTTTAAATATGTCCAAAATAATTAATAACTTATTATTTAAAAAGACTAAATAATGTGTACTAGACAACGTATTTGAAAGTAATATGAATTTCACACTTAACATACAGTACATACCATTGAGTCCACTGGCACAATACTAAAACATAGACTTTGTTTCTATACCCGTTGGGTTTCAGTTAAGCTTTGTTTGGAATTTATGTAAATATTCTTTAAAGAATATAATTATTTTTTAAAAATAAAAGGATATATGTGTATGTAAAATGTGAGTAAATATAAATGTAACACATTTTTAAGGGCTAAAGAATTGGATAATATATAGCATATTGTAAGTTTAAGGTTGAGTAATAGCACTTATTTATGTTACAGGTATGCAGTACATAGATTGTAATTCATGGGCTGGCCATAGTCCAACAGAAAGGTTTAAAAAATCCTGGAAAAGGGTGAATAGTACTGATTTTTAAACAAGGGAAGGAAACATCCTGAAAAGTGTTGTTCCTTGTTTTCATGACAGAAGTTGTTTTATGTCTTATAAAACATATATTTGGATGGAATAAATAAAAGGATCTTGAACAATAGGCAAGAAGAATGAGTTAGCTTAATTCCGTTTTCTTTAAGATCTCATGTTTAAAGTAATCTCAATGTCTGCTAGACATTTGTTTCTTATTAAAAGCTCTGAGACAACACATCACGAGTTTTTGAAGTTTCTCTGACTTGATATACAAACTGTAGTACAAAAGTCTATCTGAACTCTTTTAACCAGAGACACTGCATAAATTAAGAGTCTGAAATGCTGGGTTCTGCTTTCAAATGTACATTATGTAATTTGAGTCAAACACATTGCGAAATGTGGTTGTTGCATGTGATGCAATGCATTGTTCTGTCATTAGGTGTGCTCTTGATAGGGAAGCCTCCTTGCCAAACCCAGCTTCTTCATGAATGTAAATGGCTTTTTTCAGATGTATTGAACTTCTGAATAAAGAGCAATCCCATTGCAACATTTCTCTAAAAATAACAAAGAAAAAACAGCGGGTTCTGGCAGCACATTGCACATATCTTTTTAATAAATTATTTTTCAAATTGCCACTAGGGAGCTATGCAGACCTGTTGCAATCCGTAATTTCATATAGGCAGCTGCTACCACAGGATTACATTACATGTCGAGGTACAGCACACATACCTTATCTATAACACAAGCATGTGTGAGACAGAGTGATGCATTTAAAAACGATACATGAAATGGCTATAATTGTGGAGTACCAGAAACCCCTTCAAGTCTCTGTAAACAGAACAATATAAGAATGAACAACAGATTTTTCAAACTCCTTGTTTAAATTGATCGCCTTAGTATAGTTTATTTGCAAAATACCAGTTTCCTATAGCCTCCTTCCCTGGGCATTTTGGAAGGAATGTGTGGGGAGAAAATGTGGGTTGGATTCACTCCATCCTCCCTATATTGATGGGAAAGAATGTAACTACTGGAGTTACAATATCCTTCATGGTTATAAACCATGCATTAGTAGGATTTTGGATCATATGGAATACAATAAGCAGGAGATGGACAGTGTGTGTTCCCACCTCTCCCCCATTTTCTCTTTTATCCTGCCTGAAAGAAGAAACTGTGTCATGGATAACACAGTGGCGAACCTGCTTTGTAGGCAGCATTCCATAAATTGAACATGTATCCACCCATTGCAGGATACATGTTCCCATGATGGTACAGGTAAAATAGCAATGTGCTTTTATTTTTACACTCACATTCAGATTCACAACTTAGGTGAATGCATTCTAGAATAACAATTTATAAATGTTTAAGTCAAATCAAATTAATAAGTAGCTTGGCTGTCATATACAAACAGTAAGATTGAGATTACGAATTATAATTGGGAATATTTTGAAATGGGTGGCTATAAATACTACTACTACTACTACTACTACTACTACTACTAATAATAATAATAATAATAATAATAATAATAATAATAATAATAATAATAAACCAAAGCCTCTGGAGCACACCTTGAACACCATCAGCATTGATAAAATCACATCAGTCAATTACAAAAATCAGCTTTACTCAGAACAGCTTATGTACATTAAAGACCATCATCAAACAACTACATCTCTTTATCCCAAGTCCTGGGAAGGAGTTGATAAGTGGATAAAAATGCCAAATCTAGTCTAAACATCTGGCTGACTGTGTGATGAAACATAGCAGTAATAATAGAAACTAGGGCATACATGTTTGTGATCATTATGATGATTTCCCCACACTTGCCTATTTACTTAACTGCCAACTACTATTTGGGCACTTCCACGCACCCCTCCCTTTCCCTTACAAAAATGGGAACTTGATTTACAGTCATCTTCACTGACTGCAGATGGCCTGACTTCAAAACGCGGAGATCCCTCTGCTGATGAGTTAGAGAGCGCAAAGGTTGCAGTTCAAGCAGGCTCAGAGCAACTATCCTTTCTGGGATAAGAAAAATCCCCCACTATACCCAAAAGGTTACAAAGCAAATTGCTAGCCTCCCCACCTCCCCAACTTTCAACGCAGGAATTTATGTAAGTCTGGTGGTTTATTTATTTAATTAATTAATTCAGTGTTGAGACCGCCTGACTCTGGGGTGACTTGCAGATAAAACAAAGAAGATATATCAAGTAGAACTCAACTGACAGGAAGACCAATTACATAACCCAAATAAACCAAAACCCAAAGGGACTTGGCCACCATGCTATCCCAAGGCCTGGGAGAACAGCCAAGTCTTTAACGGCTTACAGAAGATCCATAAGGTGGGAGCAGCAGGGCTCTCCTGGGGGGGGGGTTCCATTCCAGAAGGCATGAACTACCATTGAAAAAGCACTTTCCTGGGTCCCACATTGTTTAATTGACAGGACCCAGAGCTTTGCCCCTTCTACTTGACCTCACTGGATAAGCAGAAACCTACAGAGACAGCTGGTCCTTCAGGCAGCCAAGCCCTTTGCCATAAGGGCCTTTGTAGATGGTAACCAGCACCTTGAATGGCACCTAGACTAGCCAACTGGTTTCTAGTGTAGCTTGTGAAACAGTGAGGACATGTGTGCATACCACAGCAAGTCAACAAATGCCTCCTGGTTGTCTAAGAAAAGCACCTAACCGTTGTTAGACTGCAAAAAAAGAAGCTATTAAAAAAATTTAAGCAAAAGCAGTGAAATCTCCCAAGGGTTTTCTTGCTTTCATGTTGCAGTTTCTTCAGTGAATTTAAAAAAAAGTCACTTTTACTTATGAAGGGGAAGTGATAAAACGTCAGCCTTAGTGAAACTGGACCCTGGCTGTCCCCCAATTGCTGTGATCCTTGTCAAATGTTGGCACAAGGCTACATTGGGACGATGGAGGGATTAAGTTCTACACCAGGGGTAGTCAACCTTGGCTCTTTTATGACTCGTGGACTTCAATTCCCAGAATTCCTGAGCCAGCTTAGCTTAGCTGGCTCAGGAATTCTGGGAGTTGAAGTCCACGAGTCATAAAAGAGCCAAGGTTGACTACCCCTGTTCTACGCAAAGCAGGGAAAGGATTCAGAAATTCTGGCTGGCTTGAGCCCAGGAGCAGAGAGGTGAAGGGGAGATAAGTCCCTCTGATTCAAAGATAGATCACCCTAAGGGCTGCAGATATGTAATGATTCCAAGTGGGGGGGGATCAACTCAGCTCTTAAAACAGATAATGCCACGAGATCAGCCAAGTGGGGAACTAAATCCTATGTTCAGCAAAATAGTAAGATAGCAATACTCAAATGGCTCCAAAGCATCCTGAGATCGGTGGCAGGGCCACAAACTAAGTTAGGTTAGGAATGGGGGGGGGGAAATAATAGGCAATGCTTGCCAAATGTTTCTTTCTATTCCTGTGGGCGACTTTATCTAATCCTTTCCCACCCACCCCCCACCCAAGGATTTAAGGAGATTATTAATATCTTAATTGCAGCGAGGCGAATGGTATGATTGTTTCCTGAATCACAAACAAGGTCAACAAGTTCTGCCTGCTTTTGCTGTTGAGCCCTGGCTTCCCCAGGGGCAGACCTGACCCCACTATGGAGCAGCAAGGAGATTACATGGGCCTGCTTAGTTCAAACCCCAAGTCAGCTTTCCCTATCCTGACACCCTCAAGGTGTCTTGGGTTATATCGTCCCCAGGATTATTGCCTCTTCTTTGTTGTCTAGAAATAGTGGCATGAGAGGCAAAACTTCCACAAACTGTTGGATTTCCCTTTATTATAACTGCGGCTTGGGAAGAGTAAATTTCTGCTTGTAAAGAGTTAATATGATAAATTCCTTTAAGGGCATCACAAAATGCTTAGGTTGCTACCAGACTTGGGAGATGAGAAGTCTGGGGGGGGGGAAGAAACACAGCAGCACAGATTCAGATTCCACTGGAAAGCTGCTATTCTTTTACGCAAGAGAGACGGGGCTGATAGGTGCTTTTAACAGCAGCCTGAAAGGCAAAGGTTCACATTCACAGTTTTCTCCAGCCTGGAAGTTCAGCTCCAGAGATCCAACACAGAAAAAAAAAAACCAAAAACCTTTCACTTCTGGGCAGGAGTGGGACAGATCTGAGGGTCTCTGGCAGAAGGGGGTGGGATTGGGGCAAGTGCCAAGGCATGGTCCACGGGGACAAGTGCCAAGATGGCCACCACAAAATTGTACATTGGCTCCCGGCTGGCCTGGGCCAGGGCCAAGGCAGCGGGGGCCGTTCCCTCACTGTTTCCAGGATGGCTTCGCGGGCCACATGAAACCACTTCGCGGGCCGCCTCCGGCTCCCGGGCCTTGTGTTTGACATGTCTGCTCTAGATTCTTGCAGACCAGATCTGGCGGTCCCACCAAGTTTTACTGATGACAAATGCATTTTTTCTAAGTAGATGGGCATACAACCATGAAATAATAATCCAATCTTTTAAAATAACCTAATCCTAGGAGTAAACATACCCAAAATGAATGACACTTAAATTCCAAATAGACGTTTATATAAATTGCTATCTATTTTCTCATAAAAATAAAAGCATATGGGTGGAATATAGGTCTTGATGTTGGTTTTTAAGGATATTTCTCTCCATAGTCTCTGTGAGAAAAACATCCAGAAAGATTTCAGGATGCATCTTGTTACTATTTGTTTCACTTATGTTTGTTATGATAGACATAATGGCTGGATCCACACATTACACTGAGGTCTGAATCGGGGTTAACGGTCTACGATCTACGTGGCTTGAGCCATAAAACCCATAAAGCCAAACAGGACCCAATTTTGTCTTTGCAGGAATTTGCCTATATTATGCACTGCACAACTGGCCATTTTGAAGTGTCAGGATGCGTGCTTCAAAAGGTTAATAATACAACACAGAAGATTTACCTCCTTGCCTCCAATACATGACATTCAGGCTTTCTTTTGCCTTCAAGAGATAAAATGTTCCTTGTTTTCATTTTCACAACAACTTGGTTAAATACACTTGGCTGATGGAACAATGACTGTTCGTCTAGTAAAGAATGGGAGATAGCAAACATTTGCTGTCCCAGCACAGATAAAACACCTCCCTGTAGGTGGAATTTTCTTAAATTAAGGTGGCAACTGAACTAATATGCACTTTGGGTGTCTTTCAATAGTTTGTGTGTGCATGAATGCAAATATGTATATTAGAAATGTTCTATATAGACTTATGTTTCCTCTGCCAGTATGTTATATATTATAAAAGGTGACTTTATAATAGAGATGTTGGGTTTGTAGTTCAGTTTTCCATTATCGACAAAGCCTTTTGCTTCTGGGAAATCATGGAAGATAATTTCCCAGAAATATATAGAAAACAAAATATTGTTATGCTTTTGTTGAAACTGCCATGGCTTTAATCTTTCCCTGCCAATTTCATTACATATTATACACTTGTTTTTATCCATTGAGCGCAAGGGGAAAATGGATATGCATGCACACAGTCAAAGAAGCAAAATCAAATACTAATTTGCACTTTTTCTCCGAGGTCTCAAAATCATAGATATTATACTGTTAGTTTGGACTGGGCACACTCAGTTTCCAATCCCTGCTTGGCCAGGAAGCTATAGAGTCCATCACTACGTCTCAGTCTAAACTGCCTCACAGGGTTGTTGTAAAGAAAGAAGTGAGAAAACCATGTTTGACGCCTTCAACACCTACAGAAAAGGTAGGACATTAATCTCTATACATAAGAAATGAATAGATATTCAAGTACCGCAGCTTTCCCCTCATTTGGCAATGAGAGCATGGTGATGATTGCCAGTTGCTTGATTTCTGTCTGTCTTCCAGTTGAAAGTATTGAGCACAAAGTTGTGGGAAAAAAGAAACAAGTCTACTACTCATAAATATCACCGTGGGGTTTTTTTTCTTTCAGCCTATAATCATCTGTAGTATAAGAGATTCTCAGATGGAAAGCAAAGAAAATGCAGAAATTGCAAAGCTTATTTGTAATAAAACCCACTGAATTCAACCATACTGCTGGATTTGTAAGGTGTTTAAGTCTGCAGATGTCCTACCTCAGGATTAGCAATCACATATATCTCATCAAATACAGGCTAATCATTCCGATTAGTAATGTAGAAATATCTACATATCTGGCTAAGATACTCCTCAGCTATATGTCAGTTCAGATGATATATAGATGAACATGTTGCTATCTAAACAGGCTACCACATTTGAGCTGTCAAAATCTGGACAACCACCAGATGGCCACAGGAAAAAAATGGCCAAATGTGGTAGAATGGAATAGAATAGAATAGAATAGAATAGAATAGAATAGAATAGAATAGAATAGAATAGAATAGAAATTTGGAAGGGACCTTGGAGGTCTTCTAGTCCAGCTCCCTGCTCAAGCAGGAGAACCTATACCATCTCAGACAAGTGACCGTCTAGCCTCTTCTTAAAAATCTCCAGTGATGGGGTGCCCACAATCTTTGGAGGCAAGCTGTTCCACTGACTAATTGTCCTCACTGTCAGGAAGTTTCTCCTTAATTCCAGGTTGCTTCTCTCTTTGTTCAGTTTCCAACCATTGTTTCTTGTCCTGCACTCTGGTGCTTTGGAGAATAACATGACCCCCCTCTTCTTTGTGGCAGCCCCTCAGGTACATGAATACTGCTATCATGTCTCCCCTATTTCTTCTTTTCTTTAGACTAGCCAGACCCTTTAGACTAGCCAGTCCTGCAGCTGTTCTTCGTAGGTTTTAGTCTCCAGGCCTTTGATCATCTTAGTTCAAAGGTAGCTGTGCTGTGTAGAGAACTAGTATGCAGTTAATAGTGTTGGATTTTAACTACCGTGTTAAAGTAGTAGTTTAACTACTTTAACCACTTCAAATGTTATTTACTGGGTTAACTATGCTGTCAGCTAGAGAGATCTTTTGTCAAAAATCCAGTAAAGCTTTTGGCAAAATCCCTTTAATAAATTCTTGTAGAGGTACAACGCTTTGGGGGTATTGGCTCAACCGTCTCCATCTTCTCTCATCCTAACTTACACCATGGTAACAGTCAACTTTAGCAAATACCATATGGTTACTTTTTTCTTTTAAGAGTAGTGATGTTGAGTCAGTGGCAACAAGCGCCAGGATGAATCTTGTGACACCTCGACGATAACCAAAGGTCGTTACCATCAGCTTTGCTTCCTTCCTATGTTCGGCTTCCGGCAGGTTCCTTAGGAACTTTAGTCCAGAACCGACTAACCCCAACGGACAGATGCTTTAGAGTTGTTCGCCGCAGCCCTCGGCTCTTTGAGCAACTTTTTCACTTGATGTACGGGTTGAGCAAATTTATTTATCACCCTTCGTTTCCACGCCAACGGGGGTGGGGGAGGGAGGGAGAGAGAGAGAGAGAGAGAGAGAGAGAGAGAGAGAGAGAGAGAGAGAGAGAGAGAGAGAGAGAGAGGTTTGCGGGTTGGGAAAAGATCGATGTTCAAATCACTGGGCGGCTCCGTTTGTTAAAGTCAATATGCAATTATGCAAAAGACTTTGGTAACGCGGTGACCGCACAGATCACAGCGCCCGCCTTTGAGACCGGACCTGCGCCTCCGCCTTGCTTCAGGGCCCCATCTCGGCGCGCTTGATCGCGGCCATTTGTTGGCTCCGCCGAGCCCTCTGCTGAAGGCTGCGCTCTTCATCTCCTCTGCCTTTGAAGACCGTGAGCTCTTTCACACCCGGACACTTGGCCCTTCTCTTCTTCCTCCCTCCCTCCAGCCGACCCCCCCCCCGCTCCCCAGACCCCCGCTTTCCGGGCGGGGGCTTGAATTAGCAGCCGGTTCCGGCGGGGGCTTTTTTTTTTAAGGGGGGGGGCGCACTTCGATTCTGGCTCGACCGACGAGGGCACTGGGCTGCTGAAATCGGCGCCTTCGTTCTGAATATCTGTATCTGGTACATATCGAAATGTATCTAGATGCGTGTGTGTGTGTGTAACCAAGAGCCAACCGCGGAAGTGGGGGTGTGGTAGTGATGGGGGTGTGTGTGTAGGGTTGCCAGGTCTGCTTCCAAAAAATAGCGGACAAGCGGGGGGGGGGTTAAGTAGTAAAAAAAAAGTAGACTGTACAGCTTTAGATTACGTACCGTTTCATCATAAAGCTTTTGAATAAAAAAAATGTCCACTATTTTGTGGGAAAAAAATAGTGAACATAATGTGAAAAAAGTGGACTGTCCACTCAAATAGTGGACACCTGGCAACCCTATGTGTGTGTGGGGGGGGTGAGGAGTGTGTGTGTGTGTGTGTGCGTGTGCGTGTGTGTGTGTGTGTGTGTAGATACCGTGCTGGTACCTGCACGGCAAAATCCTGCGCGCCCTCACATTTTTTTTTTTCACACGCCTCTAATCCCATTAGCACACCTGAAATAATAGCCTCGGTGGGTGACAAACGCCGCCTCCTATTCTTGGTTTTTTTTTTTGCCGCTTAGTGGAATAAAAAGTGAGGATTTCTCAAAAGCGGCTGCCTGGGTGTTTTGTTTTTCCTTACATAGGGGAGGAATTCAGACCGAGGATCAAAGGTTGGGGTACCCACCACATTTTCCTGAAAGTTAGTCCTACTGAACTCGCTGCAGCGTCCACGCAGGGTGTCCTCTATTGATATGTAATGAAGAGGAGGAGGAAACGAGGTTGGGAATCTCACCCCCCCCCCTCGCCATCCCCTGGTTCTTCTCTCCCAACTTAGCAGAAAGCCAGCCTCACTTTCCTATGCTTGTTTATTCCAAGTTACTCCCGCTGTGTTTCACTAGGGCTTACTCCTGGGAAACGATGCGTAGGGTTGCTTCCTGCATCTTTCTTCCCATTAGTGAAATATTACTTGGAAACAGAGATACTGCCTTGGAATTTACCTCCCAGGCTGCATATTTGAGATGAAGCACCTTCTATTTGAGCTGGCTGATTTTATCTGAAAGATATTTCCTGGTGCAGAAGGCCCACTGACTTCAGTGAGACTCGCTAAATTAGCCTTAATTAATATACTGCCCGAGGTGATCCCATCATACTTAACTCTGATAATGGCTAGTTCCCAGCTTGATCCACAGACTAGTTAAGGGACTGTTCTCCTAAATATTAATTTAGGAATAAACCTGTCAAAAGTTTACTGAGCAGTTGGGTGGTATGGGGGTCATGCTTTTACAGTAATCTCCAGGACCCTGTGTTATTTGGGCTGAGTTAGACAAAAGTGCAACTAAAAAGGTGCAAATGTTCATATCACAGTTTAAAATAAACATTCTGCCTTGTTAGCTTCTTTTCTTTTCTCTCCAAAAAGAGTTTATCTTATATCCACCAAGGGACCCTCAAAACCCCATTTGATGTGCAGGAAGTGGCTTTCAAGTGGCTCTGCTTATTTGGGGGCAACAAAGAATCAAACTTTGCTGCAGTTAAGAAACCATTTTAAGGGATCTCTAAAATATATAATCTGAAGGTTTAGTGTTAGCAAATAATTTCTGCCAGATTAAATGGAATGGATTTATGAGAAGGCCTGCTTATTATGATCCCCCCCCTCCCAACCTCCTGGGGCCTTTTCCCTGAGTGAGTTTTACGGAATGTTGTGGTTTGAGCTTCTGTAAATCAGCAGTTCTCTGTCTACACACATCCCATTCTTACAGTGTTCTTCTCCCTCTTTGCACTTTGCTAAAGAGAAACAGTTGAAGAAACTTTTCTACCTCTGGGGAAGCAAAGAGACAAAGGGGGGGGGGAATGGTTACAAGCTTTTTTAGCAATGGCAGAGAAACCGATCTGATTCGGTAGGGCTGGTTCAGGCATTTAGGACCAACAAACGTGCAGAAAAAAAGTGTTAAGGTGACCTCAGGATTGCTGGGAACCAAGTTAAAATCAATGGCTGTAACTCTGCCTGTGATGGAACTATTTTCATTGAAACTCCCAATTCCATCTATAGTTTCCTTCTATAGCTATTTCCAAAGCCATTGCACCTTCCCCAGTCAATATCTCCAATGTCTCATCCCAGAATGTTATCTTATGGCACTTCTTTTGAGTTTCTCAAGCTAGCTGAGACCATCTCTTCCACAAATCAAGAAATAAATCGGGTAAGATAGGAGGAGTAGAAGGAATATTAGAAATGAGTTGATTCTGAATTGATTCCTGGGGGGGGGGGAAACCTGGTAGAAATTCTTCCCCATATTCAGTGTTGTAGCCTAAGCAGGAGGCTTATAGGCAATGATTTTGAGATGGTCTGTCAGAGACCACCATAGTGGTAATTGCTAGCTTGGATAAGTAAACAATGTAATCAGTCATTATTGTCTTTCTTGACCCTGCCCTTCTACAGTGGACAATTTCATTGGAAGAACAGTGACTTTCATACACCAGGGCAAGGTGGAGCAAAGCAAATTTGCTGTGGCTATTCACCTCGCTCCCACATCCCAAGGAACTTTCCGCTCCAGCCACAATCCTTATGCATACCAGGAGCTTCTGCTCCAGGCTCAAACACAAGTATGTGTGCTGGGAGGAGGGGTGGGTGGGTGCAGGAGTGGTAAGCCACCCAGACTTACTTCTGCCCCATCCCATCAAAAAAACAAGTGAAGCGAACTGGCATTTGCAGAGAGAAAGTGGGGGAGGGTGGGTTGCAATGTCTGTGAGACTTACCCTGTTAGTAGATGTT
The DNA here is from genome assembly GCF_001527695.2 of Protobothrops mucrosquamatus. NCBI lineage: Eukaryota > Metazoa > Chordata > Lepidosauria > Squamata > Viperidae > Protobothrops > Protobothrops mucrosquamatus. The sequence continues at coordinate 965,502 of NW_015386402.1, read as the reverse complement.
TAGGACTAAAAATGAGAAGGAAAGAACATATCGATCTTCACCCCTTACTTTTAAAACCACCTGGTGCCTTAAGTCTCCTTCATGTGCTTGATGCCTTGGGTTCAATGTTGCTATAGAATAACTTCTGAACAGATTCTGGCACCAATGAAATGTTAGCCTCCCCCCATCCCTATCAGTTCATAAAATAAATAATGTATTAGACAATATGTGACTGACTGAACAAAAAAAGCCTCCAGGGAATATATTGGATTGGATATATTCAAATCAAAATTAGTAATATTTCAGAGTTTTTTTTCCTATTAAACCCAACAAACCCTACTTCTGAGTTTAGGAGCAGGACAGATTCTGAGGAGTTAGAAAATTAAAGTTCCTTGTTGATGGATAAAACACACACACACACATAAGTCCATGGATTATCCTCAAAATTTATTTGTATATCTAATACCTACAACCTTTAAAAAGAATCTGCAATTGGTTGTTCTGCAATGGTAGTTAGACATTATAGCTGATTAAATACTTTCATTTTAAAAAAGGCACTTGAGATGGATTAAATCCAAAGAGATATTAGTGATTCTGAGGTTTCTCTCTCTCTCTCTCTCTCTCTCTCTCTCTCTCTCTCTCTCTCTCTCTCTCTCTCTCTCTCTCTCTCTCTCTCTCTCTCTCTCTCTCTCTCTCTCTATATATATATATATATATATATATATATATATATATATATATATATATATTAACAAAAGGTCAGCAATTAATAAAAAAAAGCCTTTTACCTTACATCCCAGAGCTCTTTGTTTTTATCTGATTGACTTTAAATGTCCATACCTGGGATCAAAATGTGTGTGTGTTTTATCCATCAACAAGGAACTTTAATTTTCTAACTCCTCACACACACTCGTGTGTGTGTGTGTGTGTGTGTGTGTGTGTGTGTGTATGTATATGTACAAATGACTAAGAATTTATAGAATTGGAATTTCATTGAATTTTTAAAAATACAATAACCCAAGTTCAAATATACTAAGATATTCTGAATTGCTCACACAGTTATTACAACTTCAAAATCTCCTTATCTGGGAGTGAAGTCTTATAGAATGGAAGGAAGGTTCATCTACCAGGATGAAGTATAAATGCTTGGCTTTGGGTTTTGTTTTTTAAAGGATAGTTTACTTTCACTTTAAAGCTATTTTGTAATGTGGCACAAGAATAAATTTAAGTAGCTTTTCCCCTTTTTAATTTAAAAAAAACTGTAGGGAAACAGTTTTTTTAATACAGCATATTAACCAACATAAATTATTTGGTGGAAGGGCACATTTGAAAACCATATTAAGTTTCTGCTTCGCTGTAGGGGAAATTTTTCACCTTGTCCTGGGCGGGTGAAATTATTTGGAGAGAAGAGAGGCCCCCATGGAGAGTATCAGTTTTAATCTCACCCTCTTCCTTTCTCCCCAAAGCCACCTTTGAATATTTCATAATTTCCCAAAATATATTTCAAGTAATCAGACTTTTTTTCTGCTGTTTAAACTGGAAGTAATTGGCTAATGTTGTATTAAATTACCCAGATAACTTCAGCTTTAGTATATCTTGTGTGTTTCTGTCTTGTTTTGATATAAAGAGTCTATCGACCATCACATTTTCACCACTGATTTCCCAGTAAGAACAGCCCTTCCTATCCTTCAAAGGCCACTAAAAATATACAGGATTCCCCCTGGCACCTTCTCCCAACACATGAAGATATAATGACATTGAACAATAATATGTCTCTTGCTGGTGCCCACATTTAAAAAAAACAAAATACACACTGAGTACAGCAAGATTTCAGCATGAAGATGTGGTCATTCATGAACATTAACCTTCATCTAGTAAGTGAATTCCCACAAATTTCCAAATGCCTTCTTTTTATGATAATTAGTTTAATCAAACTCAGTTTCTGCCTAGGTTTAATTCTTTTTTTATTTATCTATTCCCCTTTATATTCCTTAGGCCACAATTCTCTACTGTTGTGTGTGTGTGTGTGTGTGTGTGTGTGTGTGTGTGTGTGTGTGTGTAGATCTTCTTGAATTTAGAGAAGATATTGCATCAGAATATGTGCTGAGACTTTCCCTACAAGGTTTGCCCATAAACTCCAAAAGTAATAATCTTAATTGTTTCCATGTTATAATTCCCAGCACACCACTATATTCTTTGGCTTCAGTAAGTCTACCTCAAGCGGTTTTTTTAAAAAAAAGAAAGAGACACATTATAAATGAAGCTTGGGTGGCTGATTACTGAGAATACCCTTTAAACAATATCTTTCATTGAATATTCAAATGTTTCGCTCAGCCACCTTCTGCGTAAAACTGTCCTTTCTACCCCACTACCCAAAAAGTTTTGTCAATGGCTCTTGTAGTTTTACCATCGTCCAGTAGACGGCGTAAATGCTCAAGCCTTCAAATAAACACGCGAGCCACCAGGTTTGGTTTTAAACAATGAAGGCAGCAGCATTTTAATTCCAAAAAAAGTATTGTTTTTTATTCATACTATTATTATTAGAAGAGTCCATTAATATTATTTATGACACTATTTGGAACTATCAATATTGTACATAAAGTAGAGGGGATGCTCCAACCAGCACGTATTATAAACTAGATGAATATTCAGTCATATTCAGCCCTCCGATTAAAGTTAAAGCAAACTCTTCCCCAAGACGGTATCCTCAAAACCTCCGAAAAGGAGAACTTCATAAGATGAATTGGTTTATAACTGTGCAATAGTATCGCCCTATTATGCGCAAATGGGATTTTCTGTTGCAAAAAAAAAAAAGTAAATGCTGTCCCTGAAATTTAAATATACCAAGAAGGTGGTCAACATTCAGATAATTTCTCCCCCCAAAAATCATAACGGCTTTCTACAATTCTGTTTGAACTGCGTAGGTGCGGGATGGGGGGGGGGGAGAGAGACTAATAGGACTTTTTCTATATGTATAAATCAGGAAACTTAGTATCTGTGCTTCCTCTCCACTTTCTCTGAAGTGCAACTTTCTATCACATTTCACCCTTTTCAAAAGCTAAAGGAAAACAACAACAACAAACAAACAACTTGCAATCTCTCCAATTTGACTTCACACTCTCGAGTGGTTGCCTAGTGTCCTCACCCCACCCCAAGTGACAAACGTCCAGGCCAGTAATAACAGTAACTCATTCCCCAGGAGGGGTTTTTTTTTTGGGAGGGGGGTGGAAGGGGGAAGAGGAGGAGGTTGTTGTTTAAGGGTAAATGATACAGGGTAGGTTTCAAAAAGTTTTTAGGTGAGGGTAACATTTTTTTTTTTTTTAGAAATGTTTTATGAAGTTCTCCATTCATTATTAAAAGGTGGTCTGTCACTTCTGAAAAATGGCAGACCTGGTAATGAAACCGAACAGCCTTGTTGCTTTCTTTCTCTTCGGTCATCTTCCTCCCTCTACCCCCCCCCCCCAACTGCTTGCCTTCTCCATCATTCAGGCTCTTTCCCACCTTTCCCGCTGCATTCGCTCCCTTGAGGCGGTGTGTGTGTGTGTGTGTGTGTGTGTGTGTGTGTGTGTGTGGAGCAGATTCAGACATTTTTAAGTCCTGGAAAGAAAACGTTCTTTTGCAAAGTGTTGCCAAAAAAAAAAAAAAAGTATCTTTTCGGGTCCCCGCTTCTTCACTCGGAGTATTTACTAAATACAGTGTGTGGCTTGAGCATTTCGCCTCCCTCACTGTCCCGAATGGCCTGCCTGACCTCTGATTGACTCCTGAACCGGACCAGGGCTCTTTGTTTTCCCAAGTCGGAATCCAGTAAACAAACCATATCTAACTCTCCCGAGTCCCGTCTTGGCTTCGCAAACGGCCACTCGCTTCATCTTCACTGAATCTCCCCCCCCCCCCCCCCCCCCCCCCCCCCCCCCCNTTTTTTTTTTCTCTCTTTCGCGCTGCCATTCATTCAAGAGTTTTCTGGCTTTGGTGTTGTTGTTTTTTTCCTTCCCCCCCCCCCCATTTTGGGTCAGGTCGCTGCTACTATCACTCCAAGTCTTATCTCAGCATTCCTTCATTATCTTTATGCCCTGTTTAAAATCTGCTTTCTTCTGTTTGCTTTTCCACGTTTCGTGCCCTAAAATCTAAACACCGAAGGGTCGGAGAAACGGAGCGGAGAGCCCGCGAGGGGCAAAAAAAATAAAAATAAAAGGGCCACTGGGGTACGGGGTGGGATGGAGGGGGGGGCCCGTGCGGTCCCAGCGGGCCACCCCATCCTTAGAGAAGCATGTTTTGGGTCCCCTTCGAGGTCATGGATGGTCGTATGAAAATGACACACTTTAGGGAAGTCGTGGGCGCCCACTGTCCGGCTCTATCCCGAGTTTTCGGAAATGAGGGCGAGTCCCCCAGAGTAAAATCGCCTCAGGCTGTTGCCTCCGACAGAAGCAGCCGGAATCCGAGGCAGACACTCACTGGGAGCAAACTCAGCTGCCCTCCTTTGGAAAACCTCTGCTCTGCCGCCACCACTTCCCCCCCCCCCCAGCACCTCGGGACTGAAGTCTCCGCGGGACAACGGGCCTTTTCTTTCCCCGGGGGAGGCCCGCGGAGTGTCGGCAGACTCCCCCTTCCAATCTCCCTGCGAAGTGGGGCCGAGAACCGGCTGGAGTTGCCCCTGGCCCAAAGGAGCGTGCCGGCGCCTGGAAAGCAGGCAAAGCCGGGCTTCGCGGAGGCTTCGGCCGGGATCAACTTGCTCGCCTCGAAATGGCCGCGAATCTTTTCGGCCCTTTTCCACGTGCCAGGAAGGGATAAGAGAGAGGGGGGGGAGGAGGATGTGGGCCGCGTTTCACTCGGGAGCGGGGGCAGGAAATGTCCTCCGAAAGAGGCATCCCGTGAATCCGGGCCTCAGGTTTAGGGTTGGGGTTGGATGGGGTCACCGCCGGCAGGGTGAGCGGGAGGCCGAGCGGGGGGGGGTCCTAGCTGCGTTTCCTAAAAAGGCCATCTAGTCGAAAAGCTTGGGTCTGGGGGGGGGCTGGAAAAGTAAAAAAAAAAGCCCCAGAATTGTCTCCGGGAGGTTGTGGAGCTAGCACGGAGCTGCCCGTTTCTTTCCCGCCCTTTTAATAGATGATTAATTGCTTGCCCGGCTTAGTCTTTTTATGGCCGGTATATTGCAACTCGAGACGGCTACGGCGCAATGGCTCACAGCAAGCCTCGGCAGTGGG
>NW_015386402.1:952825-955325 GCF_001527695.2 Protobothrops mucrosquamatus | reverse complement strand
CACTCGGCTTCTGCTACTAATGGAGGAAAAGTATTTTAAGTTTAATTTCCCCCGCAGCAAAAGCAAAGGCAGTAGGCAAATGAGACGGTGCTGTATAGCACGTTAAATAAAATACACTGCCTCTTGCTGAAGAAAATACATGGCCCTTAGAACTGTCCCAAATGTATTTGAAGTCTGATATTTGTGCATGTGACTTCTCAACAATGGGAAAATTAAATTGAAAACAGGGCTACTTTCCAACTATTCTGTTTATTAATTATACAAAAATCCCCAAGCAAACACCCATCCTAACTGTAGTTTTCTTATCCTTTTCTCCCAGAAGACTAGAAAGGGAAGAACCTCCAAGAAATTTCCCTGAAGAGTCATTCTAAATGGAGCTTTCTATTTTTGTGCACCATACCTTTAGAGTGTCTTTGCAACATCAGGGAAGGCCTTCTCCACTTGGGGCTGTTTGCATGCACCACTGATGCCCACAGGGGAACCTCTTAAAAATAAAGGACTATCTTAATGCACGTGTTAATAATAGGTGTCCTCAGTTTAACTTCTGCTGGGGAAGCCCACTGAAAGAGGCAGCTTTTCAGCATGCATTTATGATGAATTGGACTCTAAAGCAGCTAGTTTACTACCCTTCTGTTAACTTTTTCCTTCCCACAAGATTGTTGTGCCAGGATCCCAGAAAGGACATACTTACGATGGCCTACTGGAAAATTAATATCTATATATTAAAAAAAGAGGGGGGAGTGAAAACCCTCACACTTAAAGCCAGGCCTTTTCCTGTCATCTGATTTGGTGCCATCTCCCCTAACTTACAAGCCATTCTTCCCAACTCCAACTCCCTGGCACACAAAGTTGCTTTCCTCTCTTCTCCCCACCCCTGCATAAACTACACTTCAGACCGGCCTTCCTTTTGACCCTTTTTCTTTCCCTCCTGTTTATTATGCAGTACGACGATTTACCCCATTACGGTGGGATGGATGGAGTGGGGATTCCGAGCACCATGTATGGGGACCCCCATGCCGCCAGATCCATGCAGCCTGTCCACCACCTGAACCATGGTCCTCCGCTTCACTCCCATCAATACCCGCACACAGCTCACACCAACGCCATGCCCCCCAGCATGGGTTCCTCTGTCAATGACGCTTTAAAGAGAGATAAAGATGCAATTTATGGGTAGGTACGGCTAGCATCAGTTTTATTCTCCAGAAAATGTGCTGCTTCCCCCCTGGTTCTTTTTTTTTCTCCCTCCCCACCCTTACCCACTGCAGAGCCTAGTCTCAAAGTAGGAAAGCTGTAGAATTGGGAGGGGGGAAATGTGCCCTGGTTGGATTCCTTTACTGTGATGCTCTGCTCTTGCTAACTTCTGTTGGACTTCAAATAAAAAATTCCCCACTGAAAGAAATTAATTGTTTTGGAAAGAAAATGCATGTGTCACTTTGCAAAATTTAGAATGCCTCCCCTCCCTCTAAGATCTGAGAAGCATTGTGCAGAAAGAAAGACCCTTCTCCCCATTTATTTTTTAGGAACTTCAATATGTGTGTGGGAGGAGGGATTGAAATTGTCCTTTAGTTGTTTTGGTTACAACTTTTTACAATAAGCTGCAAAGTCTTGTGAAAAGTGGAGAGAGAGAGAGAAAGAAAAGAAACAGAAAGAAAGAAAGAGAATGAAAGAAAGGAAAGAAAAAGAAAGAGAGAGACAGAGAGAGAAAGAAAGAAAGAAAGAAAGAAAGAAAGAAAGAAAGAAAGAAAGAAAGAAAGAGAAAGAAAGAAAGAAAGACTTTATGGCATAAAATAAATAAAAATAGAAGTTTTTCTGAAAGTAGATTTTAAGAAGTATTAAGAAATACGTATTCATTTATTCATTAAATTTATACAGAAATAGGGTATGTTTTATTTTCTTCTTCCTATACTAAGGCTTCTAGAGTTTTTAAAGAACAACTTGACAGCTTCCTTTAAATTCAAATTTAAAAGGGGATGTTCAGGATTAATTGCAGAATTCCTCCTCCCCCCCCCCCCCCACACTGAGTTTAGATAAGGTTTGGAGTTTCTCTGCCGGATTTTTTTTAAAAAAGATTTTTTTTTTAAAGTATGCAGCTTGATTTATTCCTCCAGTATAACTTCAGATGAATTTGCCTTTTGCAGCCACCACTGCTATTTGCGGGGGAATCTGAAGAAATGCTGCATATTTAACTATCATACTTTAAAACCCTTTGCGTTGCGGGTTACTTTCAGTTCTGCAGCCCCAAGGAGGTTAGAAGGGAAGGTGAATGGGAAAATTTGCAGATGAAAGGACCTATGATGTTGATTTGGTGAATAACTTATTAACATGTTAAAAATGAAGTTTAAAATGTGAAAAGCCACGAGTTCCGCAATGCACTTTCCTATGCTCCATTCCATAATAATTGTGCCTTATTACCTTACTGAGTTTGTGAAGGAAAAGCATAATCTCCTGATCCAACGGGGAGGAAGAGCTGATGATCCACATATAAACAGTTCAAATTCCT
>NW_015386402.1:934665-952725 GCF_001527695.2 Protobothrops mucrosquamatus | reverse complement strand
GGGGGGGGGGGCGCGGGAAGTGGATTCAAAATGGCTGCTAAATCCATTTGGTTAATAGTCTTAGATAAGGGCTGCTCGGGTCCTCTGACCAGCTTTTAGATGGGGCAACTCAGACCGGGTCCCGGGGCTCGGATCCAGGCTTCTGGTTCTGCAAGGGGGAGGAGAGCGGGCTGCGCCGGGCTTAGGCGCCTTGGAGAGCGCGGGGGGCTGGAAAGTTCACTCGGGGAGGTTGCTCCCCCGACGGAGACCAGGCTTTGCCCGAAGGCCGGCCTCCTGGAGCCCGCGCGGCTCACGGGGGTCTCTGCTTTGGTGACTCTTTACCTTTTTTTCCCCCTCCCCCGTTTCAGACATCCCCTCTTCCCACTCTTAGCACTGATTTTTGAGAAATGTGAACTAGCGACGTGCACGCCCCGGGAGCCCGGGGTAGCGGGAGGCGACGTTTGTTCTTCCGAATCTTTCAACGAAGACATAGCCGTGTTCGCCAAACAGGTCAGCAACCCCCGATCCCGGCCCCCCCCCCGGATTCATTATGCGCTTCCCCCGGGGCTGGGCGCGACCCCCGCGGGAAGGACGAGGGCGGTTCGCAAGCCCTGGTCGCCTTGCCTTCGCCCCCTTGCAGCCCCCTGGATTCCCTCTCGCTCCTCTCCGGAAGGGAGGGCAGCCCTCCGGGCCCACACATTGACTTGAAGGGTCGCCCTAGGGCTTCGATTACCCTCGCCGCCCTCCTGGCCCCTTTCCCAAGAAGGCTGCCAGCTTCTGGGTCGCTGCTGGTGCGTGGAGACGGAGGGGGCGCCGCAGACAGCTGTCCGGCAGGCTGGGCTCCTTCGCTTGAGTCTTTCGGCTCTGCCTAGCAGTTTTGGGGGTGGGTGGGTTTGTGGGGGATGATTGCATGGGGAAGGGGGCGCGATGTAACGTAGAGACGCAATACAACTTGAGTTGCCTCGGTCTCTCAAACTGCTTTTTCTTTCTTTCTTTTTTTTTTTTTTAAATCCCTTCGCCCCGGATTTTTCTACCCTGTCTCTAGATACGAGCAGAAAAACCCTTATTTTCTTCTAACCCCGAACTGGATAACTTGGTAAGAGTTCAGATACGTCTCCCTGACATAACGTGTTTCCCTTGTTTTCTTAAGAGGCAAGTTTTCCTTTTTTTTTTTTTCCCCTCCCCTCAGAATGGGGTGGGGGGGATACGATAGTTAAAAAAAAAGAAACCGAGCTGGAGACTTTTTGAGGTCCTTTCAGGAGCACGATCCCAAAGCGAAGTTGGGTGGACTAGCCGAGGACATTCGCCTCATTTTACCCTAGCTGCGATTATGCAAATTTCGAGGTATCTTTGCTTTAGAGGCAGAGCTGGGTAGTCCTGGAATAATGGCAGTTTGAGGCAAAGATCTTGAGTCAAATTGACTCTGAAAAAAATTAAATTAGCCCTTTGCAATAGAAACGTATTCTCTTCTTCTCATATTTGCTTGCCTCTACTGGACCAGCAATATTACTATCTATATTACCGTTTGCTAAAGAAATATTTATGAGCCGTGTAATTTGGCCAATTCATTGCAACAGCGGTCAAAAGTAAAAATCTGAGCTTTCTTCTTGTTAAACAGTCTGCAGAAAGACAGCTTTTAAGTTCTAGTGTTGCTGTAATAAATCAAAATATTCACATACGTCCAGGCATATGTCTGCATATATAAGAACGTACATACAGTGACTCCTGGATAGTAAACAGGAAGAGAAGTATTGGAGAAGCCCTAAAATCAGGGACAGAGACTTACATTGTTTTGTATTTTTACAGATGATCCAAGCCATACAAGTATTAAGGTTTCATCTGTTGGAATTAGAGAAGGTAACTCTCTCTCTCTCTCTTTCTTTTCCTCATCCCTATCTAATAATATTTCATAAAGTTGAAGCTACAGCAGAATTTCCATAAATGTCTTTCCTTCTGGTAATTAGTGTCAAAACCAATCATGGCATCCATTTCTCTTTGCAGTTTAATTACAATTTCAGCCACTAAAAATCTGGATCACAAACTCCCTGGCCTTGTATCTCTTTTTACTACCTTTGCACAAATGCATTAGATAATATTTAGAAGGATGCTTGTCTTTCAGCGTGCTTCCCCCGTAGGGTAGCTATTTCTATCCAGGTACTTTAGTTTTGAGTTAGTTTTTCAGCGACCCCCCCCCTTTTTTTTTCTTTTAAAGAGCCATCTGCAGGGTCACACACAGGGCACAGTTTGTCCTGTAACATTTTGCAGAAACAAGCCAGAGTTGCTAGATGTGTCCGTTTCTTATTTCTTTTGTGGAGGCTACTCCTTCCCTTTCCCAAGAAGGCAGATGTCCGATCAATCTGAATATGTGTACTAATAATACTACTACTATGGGAACTCAAGTACATTTCAAAGTAGGACTGGACTAGAAACATTTCAGGGCTTCCTGGAATATTGTTTCTACTCCTAAAAAAAAATAAAATCCATGAGATATTTATACATACATATAAGGAAAGGGGGCGGGGGGGGGGTGAATAGAGACATTTTAGGTATTTTTTTTTTCTAACAGTAGCAAGTGGCATGCTTGTGCTTTGCAATAAATGGTTAATATGGGCCTGTTCACAGTGGAAAAACATTACAGCAGCTCAGAATGTAAGGGCATGGATTCAGGTACTTTTAGAGCATTCCACTTTTTTGTACAATTGGAGCAAGGGATCCTTTGTGTCCACAGACTCCTTGGGAAAAGGCTTGTGATGCTATAACGGGGTAAAATTAAACAGTTTACCTTAAATGTCATCCGTGCAGGCTACCTCACTAATAGTCACAGCTCTGAGAGCAGATGAATTTAACACGGGTGTTGAATATGTTGTAGGCTGTGAATCATCTTGTCACTGTCAATTTTCTGGGATATCTCTATTTTGCCAGAAAAAGAAAGTTCTTCTTAATTCTGAAAGCATCTCGAGGGGATAATTGCAGTCTGTTTCCCCCTATTTAGAACTTTTGATGTCAGGAAAGGGGGGGGAGGGGAATTGACTGCTCTTGTCAATTTCACTTAACATGCCCTTGATTATATTTTGGTGTTGTTACATTTGTCATAATGCAGGTACACGAATTGTGTGACAATTTCTGCCACCGGTACATTAGCTGTTTGAAAGGGAAAATGCCAATCGATTTGGTAATAGACGATAGAGAAGGCGGATCAAAATCAGACAGCGAAGACATAACGAGATCAGCAAACCTAACAGATCAGGTATGGTCATCTCCAGCTTTGCAGTTGCTGTGCAAATCTGTATGCGGATCGTTTGCCAGGTCACTACGCCCCCTTTTATTATTTGCATATGATTAAGTCCCTTTTGGATAAATTTCCATCGAAATGAAAATTTTTGAATAATGTGGCTATTATTACTTCATTAAGTCTTGCTCTGGGATTCGACCTGGCGGAATGAGCTTGTAAAAGCATTGCCTCCAAACTTGACCTGCTCCTTGTCGCTTTTAATTTTTGTCTTTATTTTATTTACTCTCCTTTTAATGACAATAGAAGGCTCTACTTGTGAATCGTAAAGAGATGCTAGAAAGGGGTGGGAGGAAGAAAGAGGAAGAGTCAAATCCGAGATTGGTGGTCTGGGGAAAGAAGACAGAGAAGGTTTGAAATCTAGCAAACTATTTTCTTCCTGTCTCTATGGTTCATTAGCCTGTCTTGTCAGTTTTCCTTGGCCGAAAGCTTTTAGACCTCAGTGAGCATTGCTTTGTATGAAAATTGCCTGCTGCAAGGACATTGGGCTTTATTTAAAAGAAATAATAAAATCAGGAGAAGCAGCAAGAACTAGTGAGGGAAAGAATGATGTTGCGGTTACTCTGTGTCATCCCTGCCTCTTTGGCTGTCTCTTATTTGGGGTATCTGAATAGTCTTTAGAGTAGGCCCTGCGCAGTCTATGCCGGGCCACTGAACCTTCCAACTTCACCTGGTTTCCCGTGCTCATGCCTAACGCTTGTCTCCCTGGAATAAGGCTTGTTTTCTTTTGAAAGGAAAACAAAAGTATCATTTTGGTTTAAAACGGAGAAGTGATATTAACTAATGAACGTTCCTTAACGCTACAATTAGTGGTGGGCATCGTCTTGGAGTGTGTTGCGGAAGGTGACAATAATGGGCAATGCCGGGGGTTTAGTTGCAATTACTGCTTCCTTTGAAAGAAACAGATTCCAACACACACCCCTCCCAAGTTTCTTCCTTCTTTATGATCTGTTATGTTGGAAACTTTCGAAAGCCATTCGACTGTAGCTCTACAGACGCTTTTTGTTTGGTTTTGCGGAGGCAGGCAGAGGTCTGTTTTGAGAAGGCATCGATTTGAATGCTGTTGTCTTGATCAAGGCGATTTTATGCCTCAGTTCGGTTCAAAGTGTTCTTCATTTACTGCTCCCTCTTTTTGGTGGCTGCGTCCGTTCATGATGAGGATGGGATAGAAGAAGCAATGTGTTGATTGCAGCCATGAGATTTTATGAAGCTCTTGGACAAAATGCCTGTTTTTGAAAAGTATTCAATAAGCAATGGAAAATTTGTAAGTCGGCTGTTACTTTTGCTTGTCAGGATCTCATTCCCTGCATGTATACATGGGTGGGCCGGCAGTGGTCTGCTGACTTTTTAGACCTTGGAAGGGGGGTGGCTGCGGTTTGGTTGGGGGTACCGTGCGCCCCTGCAGATATCGCTGAAAACAAGGGCTGTAGTTGAAGAGGGCTGTTGTTGAATCAAAATTGTAATCCAACAAGTCTAACGAGAAAATAGGTTTCTAAAAGCTTCAGAGTGCTTGGTACATAAAGCTATTTGAGCAAATTAGAAGAACCGCTTAGGGGCATGAATGAAATCAACACTTTAATTGCGTCCAAAATGAAGATTTATGTCCCATTTTCCCAATGAATCATTATTTTATCTAAGCGGAAGCAAAATATGGGAGGTTTTTTTTGTTGTTGTTATTGTGCTCAAGTAAAAGAAACCGGGAGCTTGATTTACCCCCTCCAATTCTTTCTCTGTCTTTCATTCTCTCTATCGCCAAGGTGTTTATAAACTTCCCCAAAGTTTAGGCGCCGCAAACATGCGAGCGCGCACACACGCACCGGTTATTGCTCCCCTTTCAAAATGTTCCGACGTTTGTTATAGCGGCTCATGTGAGCTTTAATGGGCCATCTCCGAATTGTCTTTTTTTTTTTTTTTTGGTGTCTTCTTCAAGCGGAGAAGTTAATGGGTTGCTGAATATTTTCTCCTTCCTTTCTCCCCCCACCCCCCCAAAGCCCGGTGTAAGTTCCTTGCCTTTCGCCTCCCAGACAGAATAAGACCACTCCGAGCACCGCGGAGAAGCTACACGTATCCCTTGGCCCCGCGTTTACTATACTGCGCGTGCGCCGCCTGGTAGTTTGCCCATTTCACAGGCTGTGTGGCGAAGGCTACGGTGCGTTCCTCGGAGATACCCCGCAAGGCTTGATCTCTTGTTTCCTCAAAAGACGCCCTTTCTCTCTCTTTTTTTCCCCCCCTCTCCGCTTCCCCTCCCCCGAGGGAGACAGAAGTTTTCCCCCTTTCTTTGTGACGAATGTTGGCCCAATCAGTTTACAAGCAGGTCGCCTTGTCTGCTTTTTAGACTGGCCTGTGGATGGCAGGTACTGGTCCCTTTACTGTAGGACCAGACTCGGCTAATCTACGTATGGTGGGAAAAAATAGATGTCATAATAACGAAGAGGCCAAACCAAAAGCTTAGGCATTTGAATAAAAAGAAATGGTGCTAGAAGCCTCCCTTCGGTCTTCTGAGAATACCAATGCATCCCTACGTCTCCATAGTTTCTGAGTTTGGTCACCTTTTTTTGCCTACCGCACAGCCTTAGTAGCCGCCGGGAACAAAAGCGAGCCAGGCGTGGGTTTGGCGGGAGAAAGAGAAATGAGTCCTCATTTCCCAAGGTCTGTCAGGGAAGGCGAAGACGGCTGCCCACCCCTCTTCTTCTCCCCCTCCCGAGCCAAGCCTTGCAGCCAAAAGCGACCTCAGAGACCTGGTCAACCGATCCCGGGTTCTTCGCTGGTTGGCGCCCCCTTCTGCTCAATGGTGCTCACGGCCCTTTCTAAAGAAGCAGCGACGGCCGGGATTAAGCCTAAACTGGAGTTGGGAAGAGTCCACTTTTGCTTGCTGGGGTAGTTCTCTGGCCTTCCGAGGCACTAGGGCGCAGGTGGATAAGGCCTTCAAGGGACAGAAGGTGGGGGAACCTGGCAGGCTTTGGTGGGGAAGGTAGGCGGCGGGAAACAATGAAAGAAGCGGCCGTCTGAATCCCTCAGTGGCACCTGAATGCCGAAAGAGACGCTCAGGGCGCAGGGCTGGAATAACTTCCAGCAAGATGTTGCGCGGGCGCCTACCTATCTGCCCTGCATGAGCGGTCAGCCTTGTCCAGAAAAGCGGCTGTCTGGAGCCTTCCTTTTCGTTCAGGCCTACGTTAATTAACACGTTTCCGCCGCCCTCCAGTTACGGCGAGTGAAGTGGCCCAACACCACCACCACCACGTTGGGTTCCTGAAAAGGCTCGGCTCGGCTCGCCTATGGCTGTGGCGGGATGTGTGTACGTGTGTGTTTGTGTGTGTAACTGCTGCCACGGAAAGCAGGCCGCGAGGTCCGAGATTCACCTCGGAGAAAGGGAAAAAAGTCAGACGGCTGTTTGCTGGGAGGAGGTTGGAGCCGAGAGGCTCTCGCGGCCGCGCAGAAAAAGAAAGAAAGACCAAAAAAAAAAAAAAAAAAAAAAAGGCGGGCTTGCGGGCCTTACAGAGCCTCAGGGGGAAAGCGCTAGGTCGCTCCCGCTATCCCTCCTTCGGCCCCCTGCTCGCAGTCTCCTCAATTCCTGGCTCGGGGCGTCCCGGTTTTCCCCGGGAATGGGGCCCGGAGGCCTGCGAAATGGCGAACAGCGCCTGGTGTTTAAGGGCGGGTCGTGAGCAAGTTAGGGATGAAGGAAGGGGACGGTTTGGGGGGGGGGGGCTGGCCGAGGAAGGTTTTGCTCCTTTGGGATGGGGTGGGGGGGTGAAGAGAGTGTAAGCAGCAGAGCTTGGAGGCAGGCAGGGGTCACCCTGTGCTTCCCTTGGCCTCCCGCTGAGGTTTAGTCATGCCCTGACGGCGTGTCCAAGGAAGACAATGGGGCAAGTGGGCAGGGATGGGAAAGCACCGAAGAGGGAAGAAAGGCACCAAAGAAGCCAGCAATTGTGTCTGCTCTCCGCTACACCCGCCCAGCGGGAAAAGGAGGAATAAGGGAGAGCAAGTGGCCCTGGGCTTGCTCTGCCTTTGAGGCCTGAGTAGGCCTTTGTGACTCTGGTATCACTGGTCTGCTGCTATTCAGGGGTGGCAGGGAGCCTCAGTGACACCCGACCTTTCTCTAAGGAACCTTCAACATTGGGAAAGGAAGGCGATTTTATGGGCACACTTTAGTTAACTTGTGTGTGTGTGTGAGAGAGAGTGCATGTGTTAAATTAAACCAGCCAACTTTAAGAGAGAATGCTTGCTGCTGTGGAAGAGGTTAGGTATGTGTCAGGTAGAAGGTGTAACAGTGGCTTATTTTACGGCAGAATCTAGTGGAGGGAATAAAAATCATTGCCATGTCTCCTTGAACTGGCCATCTGCTTATAGGGAGTGAAGGAAATTTATGGGATTTGGGTAGAGGTGAGTAATTACCATAATGTAGCAATTCTATTAGCCCAGCACATTGACTTTCAGAGCCTAAAATAATTTTTTGGGGAAATAACTTTATCTTTTAAAAGTCAACTTAAAATAGTTGTTAAAATTTCCATTAAAAATTTATACAAGGCTGACTAAAAAATTGAGAATTTAGGATGGAGAATAGTGACGGAGAATTAATTTCTAAGAATTTTTTCCCCTCAACTTGTATGTCCGATTGCTTGAAATCATACAGAGCGTGGGAAGTTCAACTTCAGAATATACTAAAACAAAACAAAAATTGCACATCTTTTAATTTAACAGTTGAGCTGGTATGGAACTTGCTATTTGAAGCTGAAAAGTGGGTTTGATCATGGAGTTTATTTCCAACAATTATGAAACTACCATGCCTCATTTGCATGTCTAAAGAGTGATTAGCCTTTAATATTAGCTCGCAGATTATATTGTGAATACATGAGTAGGTTGTTTCACTTAATGTAAGTTGACTATCCAGTTTTGAAATGAACCTTACTTACCAGTATCGGGATGTTAAACTGCACTTAGTTACATATTTTAAAAATCAGAAGATTTACAAAATTTATATTTTTATCGTTTATTTACCTGGAATATATATTCGGTAAAATGTTTATCATTACAATATAACAATTAAAACTACTTGTATGTATCAACTTTTATTTCCAAGTTACATATTTAGGATTTAGTTGTTTTGGATGTTGATTAATAAGCATTTAAATACCTTACTGCATTTTTTAAAAGAACGCCTTTTTATTAATGTTTCTTATCAATAGATATTAATGTTTATTAAGATATTTTATTCTAAGCATTTGTATGTCATCATAACTGTTGACAGTAAAACTGCAATTTTGAAATACTTTTATTGTAGAATTGACTTATTTTGTTGCGTTAGTATTTACTTCTGTGAATATATGCATTGGATTGTGCTACATAATTCTAATTGTGGTAGTTTAACTATGCTAAGCAGACCAGAAACCAAGCTTCCTTTAAATCACTTGGATTTGTTTTTTTTTAAAAAGTGATTTTGATAGCTTGTAGATTCATATAAATTCCACTTTCCCTGAAGGGAAACTGTAGATAAATACTGCAACAGTTTATAAAACAATAACAAACACTCTGAATTGGTCATTAGTAGCATTCTGCCAAGTGATGAGAATCCTATTACTTCTTAGATTTTTTTTTGAGCACTGTAAAATTCTTCTTATCCTCACAGAAGGATAAGTCCTTTTAAGGATAAAGTTATAACTTATTGCTACTCCATGTATTATAATTTAAATAATCACTTCTAAGTATTAAACAATGTTTCTATATAAGCCTTCATCCTAGAAGGATGTTCAGATAGATGATAGTTTCTTTCCCAGAATTAACTACAGTTTTTAGCGTGTCAGAATAGTAGTTTATACAGATTATCACTACATTTGATATACCTTCAGGAGACAAACTGATTTATTATAATTAACAAGCTGTTTTATAGGAACTGGAGGTTGAATTTGTGAATGTAAATAAATGTATATTTAATTGGGTGTTAAGTTTAATGGAGTTGGGTGCTACTTTTTTCTCTGCAAGTACTCCGCTTTGTATTGCTAACAAATCAGTTAAATAGCTACATAGTTCTTAAAATGTTTATCAGAATAAATAATCATTTAAGAACATCAAGGTGTTCCTTGTTGTTGGTAGGAAAATGTATATGTGTATATACAGTCTCAGACTAAACAGAACAAAGTGGTCCGTAAATCATAGAAGAGGGTGTTCATTTCATAGGTAATTCTTATCCTTTCAACCAGTGCCCAGGGAGTCTTCATTGTAAGTTGCTTCAGCTCAGCTTTCAGGTGCCACTGGGTGAGCTGTAAAAGATTATGACACTTACCTTTCAATAATGTATATGCAAGTTGCTTTTATCGACTAGTTTTTTTAAAGACACCACAGTATAAAATAATTGCTAGCACAGATCCAAATAAACTGTGTGAACATATCTGCAATGTATTCAGGCAATAGTATTTTTCTTATGTAAAATAAATGTTAACAGATATAAAAATAATAATCTTTGACAGAATCATCATTTAATCTTCCTATGTAAGCCAAATGCAGTATGTATATAGAAACATAAATAGAAACTGGCAAACAGCCAAATTCCTATAGGGGCTAGCAGAGAAATGATAAAAAAAATGAAATAAGAGTTCTTGTGAGGAGGTCTATAATTCAACATTATTTGATTCCACTGTCAAGGAAATTGTTGAAGGGATAGTAAACTGATACTAGAGTCTCAGTCATTTTTTAAGAGTCTTAAATGTTTGCAACCTTGATGTGTGGATGGTCGTAGACGGGTTATAGGATTTGACATATAATAGTAATCCTTGTATTTAGTTGAAATACATAGGTTACAGTAATTAAAAAGCAGAGCAAGCAGAAGACACAAAAACTTTACATAGATACCAAACATTTTCTGTGGAGGAATAATATTTAATTTTTCTCTCGGTAGCAGGTTACTGGAAAAGACAAAAGAGCTTTACAGCCTGCTCATAAACACATGGCTTCAATGTACATCTCACTGAAATCAATACAACATACATTCCCATGTTATACTTTTTGTTTGGGGTAATGATGTCAGTCAGCTTAAGGCAAGTTGTCTGATGAAACTTATTTTTAGATTGAAGTTCCAGATTTAAACTTTCCAGTTAAGAAGATTGAACTTGGATCTAATAAGGCTTCAAAGTAAAAGTGTACATTTTAGAGTATGGCAGAATTATGAAACTAAACACTAACTAAACAGCTGAATACAATGACTGATTAATTTATAAATATATATTAATCAAGTATATATCTGCAATGTGCACAAGTTTATCTGAAAGAAGATGTGCTCTATGCACGCATATATAAGATTGTAGCCTAAATAAGCTTGTTTAGGAACTTACTTTCAGGGAATAATCTTAGCCTCAAAATTCAAATGATCAAATCCTAAAAATTAATGTTTCAACAAAATGTGGATATAGTTAGATATAATTAAAAGCTGTGTGAACACATTCTTCACACACTTTGTAGGGACGGATGCTAGAATTGAAATTCACAAATATTTGGGGATTGATTACATCCCCATGGTATTGGAGTTTCTTCAGGTGTGCATGAGATTGGTCTTAATTTAAGAAAAAAAATAGTAATTTTCAATTTGTCTGTTATATAAATTATAAAAAGTGTGAAATGACTAAAGCATACTGGCTGGAATATGTATTATAGTAAAACTGTATGGTTTTTGTTAAAATTAAGGCTAAAATGTATTGTAATTTTAAATTAACTCTTTTGTGAGAGGGCTTCCAAATTCGGAACCATTGCTATTTGTTGACCTACATGGGGATATGTTGGATACCTGAACTACCTTACGACACATTGAGATTGTCTGAAAGTAAGATTTTGTGATATCTATCTCAATCACAGAATACATATTTCTGAGTAATTTTAATGAGACTTCATAAGCAAAACTAAATATGGAAGTTGTTATTGTATATGATCAAAGCAGTATGTACAGCATTCTGTGGAGTTCATTTAGCATATATTAGCGTTCTCTCTCACTCTCTCTCTAATTCTTATGCCAGAAATGTTAGAGAAGGAAGAAGAAAAAAGGCAACCAGAGCATTTGCTGGCTATGATATTAATTATATTCAGTACAATGGTTGATTTGTTTCTTAGAATATTGCCTCATTTCTATTGTTTGAAGTGTACAAGAAACATCATCATAAGAAATATGAATCCTCAAAAGTTAATCTATAGATGGAAGCAAGTTTTATGTAAATAAATAAAATATTCACTGAAACATAAATTGTGAACTTTATATTCAAAGAAAAATACTTAGGAATAGAATTCCTAATTACAGAATTACAGAATTCATTGAAATAACCCTTCAAACATGTTCTTACTAAATAAATGCACACATACACCTAGAAATAGTTCAGTTAGTTCAATTGTCAATAGTGAACATTGCAGCAGGAATGATAAAACAAAATATTTAATTTTTTAAAGTAGCTAAATTGCCTTGGTAATATGTAATCTGTAAGATTTATATGTATATATTTCTAAAAGTGAAATTACCAATGTCTTGAATGTGCAGCACTGTTCTACTAATCTTAATATTTTAGAAATTATCATTCCATATCATTCCATTCTATCATTCCAATTTGATAAAATCAATACAATATAATTACCTTTTGTTCATTAGCATAACCATTTAAACATTTTAATTGTGTATATTGCTTTATTTTAATACATACTCTCTTTATATCCAGCTGAATCAAATCAGTGTTTCTTCTGTTTTCAGTTTTTCTAATTATCCATATATTATTAGTGATAGAAAAACACTGCACTTGTTCTAATTATTATCTGTTTTATAATTCAAATCTATTGAACTTTTAATTGTTTCTGCCTACTTTCTATTTCTAATGCTCTATATTAGTGCACGTTCCTCAGTCAGTGTTGTAAAACTATTTTCATTATTTTTACTAGACTCCATTAAATACGAGTAGTTTAAGAAAGAACTGAGTATCCAGTGTTGAATACACTTACCTGGGAGTAAATTCCATTGAACTCAATAGAACTGGCTCCTGAGGAGACATATTGAGTTGACTGTCAGAAATGAAATAATATGCCTTTTGTCTTCTGTATGCTCCCACATCTAGCTCCTTGTGTTTCTCCTGCTCTTGTTACTTAATTTAGAGCTGATGCATGGTCCTGAGGTTTGAAATGTGTGCCCTTCTATGTAGAAGGAAATAGTTTAATGCGGAGAATGTAGGTGAAACTAGAACTCTTGCAATACATTGAGGCTGCTTTTGTTAATTTAGTGGAGATCACTGGAAAATCTCATTATGATCTATCATGTCTAGTTAAGGGTCTGGCATCTGTTAGTGTGTAGTGTGAATTTTTGACATGTTAGATCTGTATCAGCTTCTTCAGACTCAACATGTCAAATCTTGTTTGTTGGTTGTTTGGTAGCTATATTATTTATCTTGGTTTTGTAAAGATATGTTTATGAAGTCAAGATCCAGAACGTTATTCATTCCTTTATGCTTTTCATACAGTGTTCAATAAGGTTCCAATTGGAAACAGATATACTCAAGAGGAAGCACAATTAAAATCAGTGTTTTGATTAAAATGCCTTTTATTTAGATACATTCACATAATAGCGTTTGTATATTTTAATGTTTTTAATTGTCCTATTTTTGAGAAAAAAATAGCTTGAGTAGTGTTGGGTACAACGCTTTATCCTCCAGATCAGGATATAAAAGGCCATCTTTTATTTGATGGAGCCTTCATAATATGACTTTTTCTGTTAAAGTGGTTTTAAAAAATGATATTAAGATTGCAAGAGAATATCCTGTTGTAGCCATTTTTTGTTTTTAGCATGATGTATTTGAATATTGATGACTACATAAAATAAAAACTATAATACATTAAAATATGGTTTAGATCATGAATATCTAACTCTTTTAACGTGTGTGAGTTAAATTAGTAGCTCTTAACAGCAAAAGGATGCATAAGACATGCATTTTATAATTATATATGTATTAGACTTGTGCAAACAAGTTGACCAGAAAAACTCAATCTTCAAATGACTATAGTGACATAGCTTTTGAAGAAGTTTTTGATTCAGAGGGCCACCACTTGCAAGTGAAACATCTGTTGAGAAGATTTTCATAGATCTAGGATATATTTGTACTAATGCAGCACCTGGTGTTACGTTCTGCTATTCTTTCAGTTTTCCCTCCTTCCCTCCCTCCCTGTGTGTGTGTGTGTGTGCGTGTGTGGTACGTATGCAGTGTAATGTTTATTAGTGGATTGTCCATTGACATATTCATGAAAATAGCCAATGGCTCTTTAGCAGCAATCACAATTAGGAAGCATTAGTATGAATTAGGCTTTTTGGTGTCTTTTTATTTTGTACTTTTATGGATCTCCATTTATTGTGTTACCTAATTATTATACTTGATTTTCTATCTTGATAGTAAATGATCATAATCATAATTCAATTTTAAATTTATATGAAGAAATTTGTACAATGTTATTTTTTCTCTGATACATTTGAGTGCAGAACAGAACCATTAGGAAGTTGTTATAGAAAAAAATTACTAGCAACAAATTTGTGATATGCAAAATGCCCATGTATATTACTTTCTTAATTTAATTTAATTTTTTAATTGGGCATTTCCATTAAAATCATAGCTTTCTTAAACTTGTTTCAAAGGTAAACAAAGAAACAAATATTAAGAATGAGGCCTTTGTTGTCTGTAATGTTGCTAAACAGACATTTCAAAATTAATGCTTCATTTAGCACGAGTCATAAAAATCCACTCTGATTATTCTAAATAATATTGTATCTCAAAGGTATAAGTTTTATTGCCTGAGCTTCTATTGTACTGTTAACAGAAGTTAGAAACAGAAGAGAAAAGAAGTCACTGTCAATGATTTTAATGTTTTTCTGAACAGAATTGCCAGTATGAGGACAGTTGACTTTGTACTGACAGCAATTTATGTCATCTACATTTCTACATCTACATTTCTGTAATGTATCAGGAAATTATACGTAGAAATAAATGACAGTTATAATCTAACACACATATACTATCAAAAAGCTGGGTGTATGTTCTTTTTGATAAAAAGTCTATCTTGCTTCTAAGTCATTTATAGCGTTTTCAAAGTGGGGCATAGCCACTGAGCATATTCCTCCATGATCAGCTGAAATTAAAAGTTGCTATTCAGAAAATACCAAACAGAAATGATTAATCCTTCATTATAGAAATCATGAGAGACACTGTGTTTTAAAAATTGAAGTCGGCACCTTTACTTGTGAAGGGACTCCTACTACTAATAGGGAGTGAAAACAATGTGCTTTTAGTAACACACCATGTTTAAGAGGCAAGACACAGGTGTATTATTCAAGGAGTATTTGAGTACTGTTCAAGGACTGCTGTAAATATAGGACAGGGAAGTAATTAAATGTATGACGGTAGTACTAGATCAGACATGTCAAACACAAGGCCCGGGGGCCGGATGCGGCCCGCGAAGTGGTTTCATGTGGCCCGTGAAGCCATCCTGGAAACAGTGAGGGGACAACCCCCGCTGCCTTGGCCCCAGCCCAGGCCAGCTGGGAGCCAATGCACAATTTTGTGGTGGCCATCTATGCTGAAACACATTCAGTCTTAGCTACACAAGGCCGTCTAGAAACAGCAAGGAACCAGCCCCTGCTGTGTCGGCCCCACCCCCTGGGTGCATGCTGGGGAGGTGTCACCCTTTGTGAGGAATGAAGAAATGGACCATGCCTTGGCGCTTGCCCCGGTCCCACCCCCTTCTACCAGAGACCCTCAGATCTGTCCCACTACTGCCCAGGCCCCCACAGGCACCCTTGATGCGAACGATGTAGAGCTGGCCATGCCCACCCAGTAGGCCACCCCCACTCCATCCATGCCCACCCAGTAGGCCCCCCCGCCCCCCCGAGGGCAACCACAATGCTGATGCGGCCCTCAATGAAATTGAGTTTGACACCCCTGTACTAGATCACCCTAAGGGTGTGAAAATAAATTGATTTCTATTGGTGATATACTTTTCAAAGCAAAAAAGTATGAAGATTCCATAGGTCTGAAGTAAAAGAATCCATCATGATCAGAAACCAAGGGTATTTTTATATCTTGTAGAAAATCAGATGTATTATTTTTGACCTATTTATTTTCTTGTATTATGTAGAAAAGATGGCTTGAAGTAATTTTCTTCACTGTGCACAAATTTTTGAAGTGCTAGGTACAGATTCATTTTGAATTACATACCTACAATGAATTATTATTATCCTGGTTTGTTACATAGTCAGCCAGATGTTCAGACTGGATTTGGCATTTTTGTCCACATTATTATATTATTACATATGGTCTTAAACCGTGAAACCATTAGGGGGAGACAACATGGAAATTTATACTTCTTTTGAACTGCATGTTGATTAAATAAATGAAATAAATGGTAAATAGAAATAAATAGAATCAAATTATTTTCTTTATAAAGAAAGTTATTGGGTAAATGTTAATTATTTAATTCAGATGGAACTTTTATAAAGTTTGCTAACACATAAGTCTGAACATTCCTAATTTATTTATTTGTATCTCTCCTTTTTTCTAAGGAACTCAGAATATTAATTTGAAGTCCCAAAAGATAATACAATTTGCCCAATCAATCTCCCAACTTTAAAGTAAACTTCAAGAAATGAACAAAGATTTGGACTGACTTTCCCACATTTAAATTTCTGTTCTAGTCATCACACTGTTGGGATTTAATGAAATATGAAATATGTGCAGTTCTGGAGTAGTTAGTTGTCTAGGCATCAGCCACATTCAGAACTGGATAGAGAAGTTGTTTTACTATACATTTGTTCATGATTTTGGCAATAACAATTGCAGCATTGTTCACACATATTTCTGTGCATGGTTGGTTTGCAGAAGGCATGCAACTTATAAAGCAGAAGGCATGCAACTTATAAAACCAGAACTACTTTGAAATATCTGATGTTTTATACTTTGATACATTGTACATAGAACCAATATGCAGCTTCTCATTGTAAACTCACTCCTGTGTTGCTTTTATAAATATTTCACTAGGTCTAGTAAAAATAATATGAGAGCTTCACCCAAAAAAATCATACAATTATTTTTCCCCTACTTAAAGGCTTAAGCTAGTGGTCTGGCTGAGGAATTCTGGGAGTTGAAGTCCACAAGTCATAAAAGGGCCAAGTTTGAAAACCCCTGGCTTAAGCAGTACCTTTATCACACAGCACTGGCCTTGTTTGGTTTGTAATCCAGTTATTTGTTATCATTATTTTGTGTTTGTTAGACAGATACACACATACACCCAAAAGCA
The DNA here is from genome assembly GCF_001527695.2 of Protobothrops mucrosquamatus. NCBI lineage: Eukaryota > Metazoa > Chordata > Lepidosauria > Squamata > Viperidae > Protobothrops > Protobothrops mucrosquamatus. The sequence continues at coordinate 936,167 of NW_015386402.1, read as the reverse complement.
ATAGGATTGAGTCACAATAATATATGTGCAGTTTCACATCCTCCATCCCTGTTTTTTGGATTTTTTTTTGCAACTAGGTCAGTTAAACTGTTTATGTTGCCACAAATATGGATATCCCTAGAAGTGCAGTTATCCTTTTCCTCTAGAACCATTTCTCTTGTGTCTATACTTTCAGTTAGGACTGGAACCCCAATCTTTTCTTTGTAGGTCCCCTTTTTAAACTCAAGATCAGTATATTTGACTGTACATATGCCCTGATGCTCCTCCCAGTGTACAAGCTCAATACCTAATTATAACATTCCCCAGAAAGAAAATGCTCTATGAAGCAGTGAACTATACACTTGAGCATATAATAAGGGAGAATTAGGGTATTTTCCAGTGCCCAAAGTCAGTGACTTTTCTTAAAAATAAAGCTAGTTTTGCTTTTCAGCTGAATGTTCGTGTGTCTTCACCCCACATTAATGATAACACCTTCAAAAATAAAATGGAGAAGACATGTAAATAATCAGGAAGAGAAGTGGATTTGCACAAAGATGAAATGGCACAAATGTGAATCAGAAATGGTATCACATTGGCACAGGAGCCTTTCCTTTCCTTGTACCACCTGATGTATTCCTATCTTTTGTTAATAGCTGCAGTAACTAAAGGGGTAAGGTAACACTACCAACAAAGAGGATGAAAGTTGAGGAAGGATATTTACTGACACAACTGCTAGTGAGGAAAGCAGAGTTTGGCCCTAATTCTAGAGAGACAGGACAGAGTTGATTCAAACAACTTACATTTGTGATAGTAATGGGAAGGGCTTTTTTTCTCATAGAACGCCCAGAGCGGAGTTCCGACACCTTTTTTGGATGGAACCTTGTAGGGTAGGCAAGGCAGGTTGTATGACATGTGTGAGTTCCGGCACCTTCTTTTTTTTAGAAAAAAAGCACTGGCAATGGGTCTGAAGTAAAGTAATGGCTAATGTCTAAAAAAAAAAAAGCATTCTTAATCATGACTGTATAAGCGAGCCTGACTAGGTGTGCATTATTAATAATCTGTTAGGCTTATTGTGAAGTGATAGCAGTGGTGTAGAAGTAGGGCAGCAACCTAATTGGCCATTGTTGTTGTTTTTAGCTTGGCATGTAATAAAATGTGAGTGGGGTTAATGAATTATTCAGACATTTACATCCTATATTTACTAATAAGTTTCTCAGTGTGAATTCTGTGCAGGACATGGCTTATCTCCCTGATTGTTTCAAGCCAGGTAAAAGGACCCAGACTTGGTTGGATATCAAGGAGAATGTTCCTTGATATAAATCTAAATCCAATGTATGATCCTGTAACATCTTGAACTTGATACAAATTCAGTGCTGTGATAATTAAGTTTTGAAATGTCCTAGCATTTGTCTATTTGTACCTCGAGGTGCCGGCCCACGGACAAACAAAGGTGGATTCAGTGACCAAATGGACGAGAACTGTGGGAGCACCCTTTCCTCTGGGTCAGAAAGGACTGGATCCTG
>NW_015386402.1:927141-934622 GCF_001527695.2 Protobothrops mucrosquamatus | reverse complement strand
TGTGCCTTTAATAGAGGCATGAAAAGGAAAGGATAAGAACAAGGAGTTTTTCCTATCTCTTCATGCGTGGAAAAACTTGATATACCAGCGTACAGTATGCCAGGTTTCCATTAAAGACCTGGTGCACAATGGTGGCAAGTTTCCCTTTTGGAAACTTCCATTCTATAAGATACATTGGCATTGTGTATAACTAACTAGCTGTCATTATCATGGCAATCCTTGGGCCATTACTAGCAGTTGAACTCAGAAATGGAAGTTGGCATTCACCATAGTGTCAGTAGCAATGCATTCAGCTCTTTTTACAGCATACTGCTTTTTATAGACAATTATCTATGAGCAACTGCTGGTCAGGAATGGCAGTGATAATTCAGCTATCCATATGTCTGTGACAAATAAGTTTTGCTCAGTGGCTTTAGATCTAGTTCTAAAGGAGGTTGCTCCTCAAAGTGCGCATTAAAACATTTTGCATAATTTCACATAGGGAATGCCACAGGCATGCTATATGCATACCCTTTGTTTGGCTTTTTCACACGGAGGACTTTGTTCATTATTTGTGAACCCCAGTGGAAACAATATTACTGATTTATGTAGGTGTTATTTTTCAAGTAGACAGCATGTGAGTATTTAAGGGTTCATGCTGAAGTGGCTGTGAGGTAGTGAAGCACCACAATTGTAGGGGGGGGGAATGAAGGCTAGCTTTTTCTTTGGTATTTTGATCTTCTGTCTTGCAAGAGAAAGATGACTCAGGCAGGCTTTTGGAGAAGGTCTTCCATTTATGCTTGGGAAATCCTTGACCAAATGTAAAAAGTGGATGGGAAGAAAATATTTATAACGGAAGTTTTATGCTGATTGTATAAAGAGAATGGAAACATGACTTTCTGGTAAAATTCCTGTCTGAGGTGGCAAGATGTTAATGGTAATAATGTTTCTGTGGAATATTTCCTGCTCTAGGGATTTTATCCAGGAGTCCAATACCTTATTTGGATCAGTGCAAACATCTAGTTTAGAGAAGAGCTAAGCTGTAATTTATGCCAGCATAAATTCATAGCCTTTCTCCAGTACAGATTGTAGGGGTTGGAGGATGTTTAAAATTAGAAGTTGATGATCTATATTTTTGAAATGCCAAATTAAAATGTTTTATAGAAAATCTCAATTTCTGTGAATTGGACACTTTATTCTTTAGTTTATTCACATTCAATTTACTAAAATAGTTAATATAATATATTTTAATGAGTGAAAGAGAGAATTTGCAGGTTCTAAAGTAAAGTCTTGTATTGTTTCAGTTTTATTAACTTTTAATGAAATGACTGCCATTGTTATTGAGGTTTGACTATATCAGAGAGCAAATTATCTCTCTCTCTCTCTCTCTATCTATCTTTCTATCTATCTATCATCTGTATACACACACATACACAAACATACAAGCATACATATATTCTTAGACATGATGTTCATTACAATTTAACAGGATTTATACTTATTCTTGGATATAAGCCTATTAAGTCTTCTTAGCATATTTCTTTATTCCCCTTGTTCTCTTTCCTTTAACCAAGAGTATTCTTGAACTTTGGTTCCTGAATTAAGGGATACACATTTGGTATGATAACAGAATAAGAATTCAGTGATAGAGAAAAATAAGATAACATGATGTTCACTGATTGAGCTTTTGAATTTGGTTCTTTCTGGGGGTGGATGATAAAAATAAGGATGACAATTGTGACACTAGGATCAAAGTCCACCCATTTTGTATGTGCATCAACATTGCACACATGCACGCGCGCGCGCACACACACATCACACAAAGGACAGTGCTTCAGTCATGCAATTGCAATCACTATGTTGACTCACTATGCATTCTTCTCCTGCCCACCATGGATGCTGCTGTATGGATTCTCTTTTCTTTTTAACTGTTGCAAATTAGTGATATAGTGAACGAATGTTGATAGTACTCAAAATTTATGTTAACTTCAGATTTATAAACTACCATATAGTTTAAATTTTATATGAGAGATTTTGCTGGATCAATATATTACCTTCTGCCAAATATCTGTTTTTGAATGACTGTAGATGAAACAAAAATGGACAGCTATCAATTCATTTTGAGTGCAAAGTTAAGAAACAGTGCAGATCATTTCCTTCAAATATGTTGCCAGTTTATCTTTCTGAATAATATGTTAATGTGGTTGCTTTAAAAATATATTTAAACATGATATTTAGAAAGGGAAGAGGAAACATACCATGGGCAATGTTTGTTGTCTGGACTTTTTATAAGATAATCCTGGAGAGAAACCTCTTTATTTCCATTTTAAAATAACAGAGTAAAAATTGTTGGTCAATTATGAAATGGTGTGTTAATATAGTACATGATTTTTACAATGACACCTTTTTATATATATGATAAAAAATATCCAAAACATCTGGGATTAGAAATGCAGAGTTATATGATAATGGTATGAATTTTAAACTAGATAGGGCTGTAGCATTATAGCTAAGCAAATGACTTATGATCTTTTAATGCATTATTCCCAAGGAGAACTATTTGACACAGGTCTCAAATTCCGATGTCTACTTTTCCCTCACAGATAACATATTGTTAAAAAGGGGAAAAAAGAACCAGAATTATATATGTTGGGAGTGATATGTCCCTTGTTTTAGGGCTGAAAAGTCCTTAAATGGGGTTAAAAGAAGCAGACTTACACATTATATACCAGACCAAGTATTTCAGTACTGGAAGACTAACCATTCCAGATAGATGGAGAAAATCTTATTTTAACACACACTTCCTCCCCTCCCTCCCTCCCTCCCTCCCTCCCTCTCTCATGTGTATTTGTATCTGTATATAGAAAATTGAGAAAAAAGTTCTAATCAAGTTTTCACTACAGTACTCTAGTTTACTATGCACATGAAATTATTTTTATTAATATGATTTTAATGATCATAGGTAAACATCCTATCAGATACAGTAAATCCACATTCTGCAGTTTTAAACTGATACAATCTAAGAATTCTATGCTTAAAATGCCTTGAGAATACAGTTTCCAAGTGGGTGGTTTGTTTTATCTAAAAGCAGGACAGGATGTTACACTGTGGAGAAGCCTAGGAGTTCTAATAAAGCATAACAAATGTCTACCTTACAGTTGAAAAACTGACAGGTGCCGACATCATTGGGAGGATTTCTTAATTATAAGTATGTTTACAGATTTCAATTTCTAACAGTTTTCTCAATTAAAAAGATAGCCCATATGTGTCATAGTCTGATACGTATTCCTCATTGTTAGGTTAGCTTAGTAAAGAACAGAAGGAAATGTGTGTATTCCCCATGTTTATATTTGTTTCAGCTAGAGACTTCCCCATCCAATAGACATGAAAGGAAGAAAGACAGTAGTATAACACCTATATGAAAGGGAGAAGCGATAATCATCTTGGATTGATTGTATTGGCAGTAAATGTTCTGTAGAAGAAATCTAAAGGCGTAAAGGAAGGTGTAATTAAAGGCTGTGATTAGCTTCCACAGGATGGAGTAAGTTCTCTGCTCCACTTAATTTTTTTTTAAAAGAATCTTCAAAATAAATAAACAAGAAGCTGGCATGAGGCAGAGCAAAGCACCAGCATCATTTATTTACAATAATACCACTGGGACCTATATGGGCCATGTAGAAAATCTTAGATAATAGAAATGTTGAGAGACTGAAGCACATTTGGAAATGTGCCTACCTGTTCAGAAAAACAAACAAACAAAAAGTACAGAACTAAACTAGGTGATAGTGAACAACTTGAAAACGGATAGAAATCTCACCTGTTTGTCATCTAGTGCAGGGATGTTTTGTGTTTATCCCTATGGCAACCATTTTGCGAGATTGCCTGTGACATATGATCAAAATTCCCAAAGGGCTCACCATCCTCTCTTATAAGAGATTTGTAAATATGTGTCAAACCAAAATCAAAGGTTTGAAAAAGAGCAATGGCTGAAGATAGAATGGGAGCAATTTCACTTCCATGGCTTTAGCAGACGGATATAATGAAAATGGGACAGAATTCAAAGGGTATTATTTATGGGTTTCACCTGTTTTTCAGTGTTAAAAAAAAAACCCAATAGGAAACAAATAAAAGCAATTCAGAATAAACTTAAAAACAGTTAAACCAAAAATAATTCAATAAAACACTTTGAAAGTAACACACTTAAAACTGTAGGTAGCTTAAATGCACACTATTAAACCAAATCAGAAAGAATACGTGCATAACCTTTCCAGCAAAATAACATTTTAATAAAGCTTTAATAATTGAAAATATTTCACTGAGAGATTCACAGATGTTTTGAATTACTTTATTCTTTATCCTAAATATTTATATAATTTTTACTTACTTTGCTCACCTTAAGGATTATCTTGGACTTAATTGGTTAAAAATGCTATTCTCTATGTTCTAAGTTTTAAATAATAATTGTTACATGGAAGTACAATAATTTCTTAAGCTATTTTAGGCTTTCAGTGTTTTAAATTATTTTTGTAAGAAGATAGTATTTTTCACATATGAACATATATATTATAGAAATAATTTAATGTACTACATTAATGTTTATACCATCCAAACCAAATATTTTACGTTTTATAATAATATTGAAATAACCAGCATTGAAACTGACAATTATAGAATAGTAATGAAGAATTGTGAAAGGGTATGTATCTTTTTAAAATTGTCATTATTTTGTGATTTTTGAATTGATTGTTTCTTGAATACTGTATGTGTAACTTAAAATGCCAAATCAAAAAAATGCAGGGCCTATTGTATCAATAATATTGCAGTTTACAGGATTGTACAATACCTTAAGGACAAAGTTTGTGTACTCTTCATGTTTCATTCTATGGAATGCAAAATTTATTTTATGGTATATTTCTGTCAGATTCTTCTGTAAGATTTATTTGCACTCTAGGAAGCATTGTATTGTTTGATGACCAATATATGCAAACATTGTATGGGATATAACAAACATTCTGCTAAAGCTGTGATACTGTAACTTCAAAAATCTGAACAACCATAAGACAACAGAAAACAGATAAAACTTTTTAATGTGCAAAGTGGCTGTCCCCTTTTTGCAGCCTCAATGTACTATTCACATATTTTAACCTCAAAATCATGTACTTTCAATGTAAGATCTATTTATGATAGTAAATCTTAGTTAAGATTGAATAGCTAGATAGCAAAAGTGAAATCTGTATTATGTAGGATTATTTTGCTCTTTACTTGGTTAACCAGCTATATAATTATTTCCTAAGCACTTGCAACCAAGCATCTAAGCAATTCTTTGAGATTCATGCTAGATGTACAAAAAGGATATGAGTGAAATTTAAAAAATCCAAAACTTAGGCTAAATGTAGTCACTATGAAGTATGCAGTCAGGATTGGAATGCACATAATATGCTTGATCAAAAAGCAGTGGGTAATGTCAGTTCTGAAACCCACAACTGGCTACATCTCAAATCTTGCCTTGGATAAAATACACATGGATTTGGCCTAACAGACAAGAGAAGCAAGGGAAAATGCATTGCTTTGTATAATGGCAAAGAGATTAATTTTAGATGGTGAAATTGGGAAAAAAGTAATTTGAAACCAAGTGGATGCAGGAATATGGCATTTTCCAAGAATAAAGATAACTATGCTAATCCATAAAGAAGAAGATAAACATTTATAATTGCACAAGGTTTTTATTAAAACCAATCCGCGTGCTGCAAAAGTGATGGAAAAATTAAGCAGAAAATGTAATTTGATTTAGAATTCTGGAAAATTTATGAAGTTACATAATTTTAATGGCATTTTGATTGTTCGTAGTATAGGTAATCCCAAAGTAAGCAAAGTAATCTTTCTTATTTATTCATCAGAAGAAATTTTATGTACTGACTAACTGATATAGACATCTTCTGTCTTTTGCCCAATCATGCATTTTTTTTACATTTTTACATTTTTATGTAGTAGTAGCACTGTTTGAAATACTCAAGTTCTAACCCAGTAGCATCTCCCAGGCTCCAATGAAAGCCAACATTGTAATATAATGTTCAGAGGACAATTCTAAATCAAAATAATTTCATAATTGTGTTCTTATGTTGGAGTAATATCTTTTCTAGGCAAACTGCATATTTTAAGAAGAATAGTTTCACTTTTTTAAAAAATATTTTTTTTAAAAAAAATAGTATTTTGATAACACTACAAATGTTTAATACTAGCAACAGATGGAACAAGACAACATATATATATGTGTGTGTGTGTGTCTGTGTGTCTGTCTGTCTGTCTGTCTGTATGTGTATGTGTATGTGTGTGTGTGTATGTATATGTATATGTATATGTGTGTATATATATATTCGCCATATTCATATATAGAGACTCCTTTGTTGAGTGCCTCAGGGCTACTCTTTTCCCTCCTATTCACATAAACCACTGGTTGAGATAACTTGCTAGTTTGGAGTTCAGTATCATCATTATGCTGATCATACTCAATTATATATTTCAATCCAAGGCTGGCTGTGCATGAAGACTGTGTAGGTCTCAATAAGGAGGTACCATTTCCATTTCAATGCTACCAAAATCCCTTGGCCATGAAAGTTAGGGTCACCAAGATTTTCCATTTTTAAACTTGGATAAAAAAGCACTTCTCTTTTCAACACTGGTACATAATTTGGGGTTTGTTCTGGATCTCTCAATGAGTAGATGGCAGCTGTGATCCAGGAGACCTTTACACAACTTCTGCTGGTGCACCAATTGTGCACCAATGGTTCCAACAGATGAAACTCTTCAAAAGAACTTCGAGGCATTGTTTACCTTAAAGAATCTTTATTTTGAATAGCATAATATCGGCATTGCATAATTGAAGCCAAAAACTGAATTCCCCTCCCCTGAGCACATAGTATCAAAGCACAATTCCCTCCTCCAATTAACAGTCATAAATCACATCCCCCAATTAGCTTGAAACACAGCTTCCCCTCCAGTTCTCCAGCCCACCAATTCCTTATCAGCTCTGGTTACAATAACCTTGTTTCTCACCTAGGTTTGATGCTGTTACATCCCCCCCCCCCCGCATCATCTAACTCTAAAAGCAAAAGGTAAAAGATGGCTACAATTCCATCTGTTGTCAATGCAAAAACATCCGAAGTTAGCAGCCTTGACAGTATCCTTTCTAGAGCAGGAGTACTTCAGATTGTGACTCCTGTTCTAGTCACTTTATGATTCATGCTTTACATGGGCCTGTCCTTGAAGACCTTCTGGAAGTTTCAACTAATTCAGAATGCAGCAACGTGGGCGGTGATGGGCATGCTCCATTATACCTGTGCAGGCTTTCTTTGCAAGCTGTGCTAATTGCCAGTTTGCTTTTGGGTATGATTCAAAGTGCCGATTATGACCTATACAATCGTACACAGGTACTTGAGAGTCTGCTTATCTCCTGTGATGTTGGACCAGCCATGTCAGTGTAATAGGGTTAGTGTATTCCGGGT